>NW_005054300.1:6707013-6745427 GCF_000277835.1 Geospiza fortis | reverse complement strand
CACCTGAGCACCTGCCAGAGGGGCTCATTTGGTGTGGACTGAATCCACGAGCTTTTAGGTCCTGCCAAATTCACCAAGACATTGAGCCAGACCTGACCTACACTGCACTAACCTAAAAATTCTTGACTTGTGTTACATATACAGAAGATTGTAGAATTCCTATAGAATTCCTTTTTACCAAGTGCTGGAATAATTGAGTTGCTGACAGTGACATCAGCAGAAAGCCAGCTATTCAACTTTTCATATTCTTCTGGCAATGACCTGGTTTGAAGTTTCCATATTACTACTAATAATTAGCAGACTAGGATCATGTTCACAGGGCCGTGTAAATCAAAATGTAACACACTTCTATGTCCAAGAAACATAACTACAATATTTGGATATCCACCAATGGAAATATATTGTTCTTTAACAAAAATTTCAGAAATCTTCTCAAATCACCCAAATAACTCATGCATTTCTGAGCTGATGCTCAGTAAATACCTATTTTTAAATGCACATAATTTACATTAAATATTAAAATATTGTCAAATATATACTGTTGTAAAATTTCTCCATTTCAGATATCCTAAAACCCTACTTTAGCTTGATTTAAAAGGGTATTTATTCTAAAAACGTCTGTAACACCTCATTTGCAAATATTTCAAATATAACAAGTTAATGTACTCCAAAGCTTACAGCACTTCCTATGCCACTAACTCACTCCATTAATAGAAAGATGTGCTTTCAGTTTTATCAGAGATAAAACATTTCAGTCTTAGAAAGTCCTAAACTTGTTTTTTCGTATACCAAAACTTGTGCTTTTGCAGAAATTAATAAAGCACTTCTGCCAAAAGTTTCAATATAAATGACATATGCCACAAAACAGTCAAAAAGAGTTACATGTGTCAAAGTACCATTTGAGGCAGAAAATAGATAGAAGCAGAAATATATTAATATGAAGAATGCTTCCCTTTTAAGAGCAGCATTAAAAAGCAAAAGTCAAATGCAAAGGTAACAGATTGATCTGTGCAAAAAAAAAAAGGCAAAGTGGGATAGGAGGTGTAAAAAATGACAAGAGAAATACAAAGAGGGCAGGTTACATTCTGTATTTCCTTATTTGCTGAAATGGGGTCTGTTTGATTAACTGTGTTAGTGTTTTTTATTTGATTTCTGGCACCATACAAAGTGATTAGTTGGTGCAATGACATCAAGTCACACAAGATTTTGCAGTATAATATTACCACAAAGCTAGCTGCTGATGATGATTCAGACAGGATGAAGAGTAAATCAGATATAGTTTAATCAAACAATTGGAAGCAATGATAAAGTTTGGGTTTGAACCTCCAAAGGGAAGAACCAGCAGTAGCTACTTGTTGAAATAGATTTCAGGCTGCAACATTTTGAAACCTGAGAAGATAATTTATGAGGGACTAAATAAATGAAGTCTGGTATATCAGCACAGTGGCATCATCTCAGTATTCCACAGCTCTTAATACTTAGATTAAATATAAACAGAATTAATGTAGATAGCAGCTCCATTACCTAGCCAAAATATATTTGCATACTTAATTCTGGAACAAAGCACTGAAACATTGGGTCCAAAGGAGATTTAGAAGATTTGTTGCATTCAATTATGCCACTCCTAGTTAGAATACATGCACCTCATTACAGCATAAACACAGCCAAAGGGTAATATATTAGCCAAAAGAGGTAAACTAGTATCTTAGAAGATGTAATAAATCTACTCTCATACTGAGGCACTGCCAGCTGCATTTGTCCTATGACGTCAAAGCATTTTGAAATCATTTTACAGAGTAAAAAAATCATCAAATCCAAGAGGGTGTAAAAATTAGATCAATCTCAAGAAACATAATCAGAAGTCACTGGCTGCAGTAATTTCGGGGCCTATATGAAATTTAAGGTTTCATTAGTAACTTTGAATTCAATTTCTGTTCCCTGACAATTCCCAGGTCAATTTCTGACCTCCTGACTGCAATGGAGTAAAAGTCTTCTCTACATCATCAAGAGGCAGACCATTTCTTGTGATTTCTGTGTGTCTGCCTGTTAAAAACAATACCAGATGAAACTACTAATTCATTTTTTTCTTTAATCAAGAATTCTGTAGGTTGTCCTGTTCTAAACTAGACTGCACAAAACCACCAAGCCCACTGAAAGGTGTCTGCATTATCCCTGAAAGCCCAGGCAATCCTCATCCTTTTAGTGAAGTATTTGAACATGCCTTTACTGTACTCAGTTTAGATTTATGCATCACATCATTGGGTTAAACCTCACTGTGTTAGGGCCTAGAGCTGATTTTACAGCTCTAACTCCAGGTTTTTTCCAAACTGAATTAGATTTACAAGATCGAGTGAAACACACTGTGTTATTTTGTTTCACCTGGCATTTGTGCTTGTAAACAGTACAAGAAAATCCCATATTTGTACTTCACAGAAGGCGCATGAAAAGATTTATGTCCTTTGCTCCCTCCAGTGGACTCATGGCTCTCCCTACTGGTTTTGATAACAGCCTGCAAAGATGCTTCTGTACTTCATCTCTGCTAACGTGACACAGGAGAGCTCTAATTACCAAATCAACAACTCCATAAATCAACACATATCTATGCATCATTATATTTCTCCTTCAGTAAATGGCTATGAAACTAGTTCCATGTTTAATAACTTGTCGTCTTTTCCTTGTTACAAACACTGATGCTGGATTGAGCAAATGCTTCTCCATAACCTTTCCAGAGAATAGCTTTCTCATACCCCTCAAATGGCAAGCAAACACAATTCAGAGGTATCAGTAGGAACAGAAAGGCGACCTATTGTCTTTCAAACATGCTTAAAAAGTATGGTTCTTCATAAACTTCCAAGGCAAACAAAGCTACAGTGATAGAAAAGTACCAGGCAGCATCAGCTTGCAGTCCACTAACAATGACCGCTTCTTACTCCACAGGCAAATTGAGATCTCAGTCCAAATAATTACTATCAGCATTAGGACATTATATGAGATTTCTGAGATCAAGGAACATGTGATACTCTGAGTGGCAGGGGACAGTTCCTCTTGATTGGGACTGTGGTTGTATTTCTTCACAAAATACTCAGTGACCCAACACCAAGAGTGGTGGCACTCGTGACTTTGGTTTGGTAAGGAGGACAATCCCTGCAAGGCAGCTGTAGCTTTTGACATAGCAATTGTGAAATTATTCACTTCAGATGAAAGGGTAAGGTAGACTAAACTATTTTTAAGCCTCTGATTTCCTAAGGACAGACTTTTGAAATACTACTACTAATAAAACAAATAAAGTAATTAATAAAGCACTATGCCACACAGACTACAATGCAGAATAGACCTATTTATTAGGTCAGTCGTAGAAAGGCAATTTAAAACCCAAATAAGAAAAATGGAAGATAGGCTAAATGGATTAACAGCCAAATCTTAATTCTTGAAAAAAATAATTCAAATTTTTAAAAGATCAAAGAACTGGAGAGAAGAGAACAGGAAAAGCTTAGCAAAGTGGATGGAAGAATTTAAAATTTGGAAAGTATGCTAAGACATGGTGCAAAAGACACTTCAATAATACTACTCTATTTTAACTAAGAGATTATTAAAGAGTAGATATTATAGACAGCCTGAATATATATTACTATGATTTTTAAGATTAAAGATCTCTTTATATGATGACATTATAAACCATCTATAGCCACATATTGATTTTTTAACAATTTCTGATTTGCCAACTTTTTTTTTCCATTTTTCTTTCTTTCAAAACTCACTTATAAAATAGAAAGAGGCCAGACTAACAGGTCTCCAGTTACCAGAATAATAATTTTTTCACTGAAGCATGGACATCATATCCACAAAAGCGTGAAGGACCTGGTCTTAAGTGCATTTACTGTAAAACAAAGTAAGATAATGGACAAGATGGAAGGAAGGGGAGTAAGACATTACTGATGCCCTGCCAAAATGGTCATCTGAGTGGTTGCATTTAGAGCTTTCAACAATGACTTTGCCTCACAGCATTAAGAGAATGTGAGTGTGAAACCTGGCAATAACAAAACCAATGTTTGGTCAAAATTAAGAGAACAAGAAGAGATGAACCTTCTTAAACATGAAGACTTGTAATTAATTTAATAACATTATTCAAAGTGAAAAATGTTACTAGACTGCCACTTGGGAGCTACACTTAAGAAATGTCTCATTCAAATTTCTGTTATAAACCAGGGCCTCAGAAGGAAAATGATACAGCAAGATCTGGAAACACAGTCATTTCAAAATGAAATGTGGGTCAAAGACCCACAAAAAGAGTGGATGCAAGAAAATACAAAGTTAATGACGGTGCAGAGGCAACTGGTGAGTCTCTCTCACCCTTACAGCTCAGAAAAAAATTGCCAATGCTGGGACAGATACTCGGGCTACCATAAACAGCAAGTATACAGCAAATCTGTCCAAAAAGAAACTGTAGTGTTGTGGTTTGATCAGCCCAGTAACCACGGGCAGTCAGGCTGCACATTGTGCCTTTTCCCAGCATCTCTGGCATCGGTGAAGGGTGTGGAGATACACTGCCACATTCTTTCCTGGGCTTCAGAGAAAAGGGATAGTACAGTCAAACAGTGTCACAGACCAACTGCTGTGCACTCCCTTTGCCACCAAGAGACCAATGTTCTGTACTGAACTCCTAATTAACTTTTAAGATGGGGTCTTGCAGATTTGTGAATACAAATTTCAGATCTTTCTGAGAAAGCATGGATTTGAACAGTTTCTATTGAGTCTGTTCCTGGCAACTAGAAACATATTCCATTTAACAATGTGACTTCACCATTTTGAATTAAACTTACCTTCCAAGGTAATCTGGCTTTATAGCCACAGTCATGTTCACTTGTGCACAACAAAAGCAGAGATAGAAACCCTCAATAGGTGAGTTGGGCTTGCCTAATTTGGCACATCATCTGAGATAAGTAAAAAGAGGGGCAGGCTGCACCTGTTCATTATATGCTATCAAGGCTCTTCCCATCATCTGTTCTCATTTGTTTCCATCAGAGAAGACCTGGCATAGCTACCCTTATAATTGGAATCTGTAAGTGTGCCAGACTTCAGCCTTTTGCCTGGTGTTATCTTGACCTCATGGCATATCTTTCTAGAAAGATTTCCCTGTTTGTCCAAGGAAATGTCATAACTGGTTGAAGAGGACGAAAAGAAAGTATGAGATTTGTCACATAGTATAGGAATGACTATACTATAGGATGCAGTATAGGAATTTATTTCTCATTCAGAAATGAAGACAGATCTGAATGAAGATACAGGGCCCTCCTGGGCTCAGCCAAATGTCCATTTAAACCAGGATTCTTCCTATGAATTTTCTCTTTCCCAGCCAGGAAATTTACAGCCAACTAACTTTAATTGTTTCTTAGACATGCAAACAGAAATTTCATGTTTGTCCTTTTTTTAATGTGGAATTGAAATTTAATTCTTTGCATTTCTGATAGATTTTACAATTCAAATAGAGAAAAAATATTTAAATCTCAACTCATCACAATCAAAGGCTCAGGACAGGGGCCTTTTAGTACAAAGCCTACAATTTTCTTATAATGTAATTTTCTTGCCAACTATACTCAGGTCAGTAATGTGACAGTTAAGATTCCTTCTGTTTAAAACAAAACTGGTGTTATACTCACAGTTTGTGAAGATTATTAAGTCCTACAAACATTTCTGGTGTTAGGCAACCAATTCTGTTATTCGAAAGATCCCTGAAACAAACAAAAATCCCATAAAACATTAAGTCTGTCTTATTTATATACACACCTATGTAATCACACAAAGCATCTATATTTTTAATACCTAAGAGTTAGAGACAAATGAGAAATAAAATCTTTTCCCATAATTTAACACAACTGAATTAAATAGATTAAATAACTTTTATATTAACATTATTGAGCAATATTCCACAAATCATACTGTGACATCTAATTGCATTAAAATGGAGTTTTCTATATATGCAGTAAATAAAAGCAAAACAATATTACAAATATACAGAATTTTCCTGATCAGAGTTATTAGCACCTGCAGTTTTTAACTTAGGAAGAATACTATGTATTTTGTTCCATGCAATATTCAGCCAAAACTGACTTTTATTTTTTTTACTGTTTACTCATGTTTCATCTCATTAACAGCAGCCTTTCTTGCTGAAATCACAGACACCAGAAGGCAATTAATTTTTGAGCTAGTGAGGTCAGTTTTGATAAGCACTTGGCAAGCTCTTAAAAGAGCAATACTGTGGCTTTCTGAGAGCACAAACAGTAAAAGGCATTACATTCCATAACTTTTGCCTGCAGAAAGTGAAGAAATGTTTTCTATATAAGCCATACACGCAACACAGTGTACAGGATGCTTGCAGGAAGGCGACAAAAACAGATATAAGCAATCATATTGGGGTAAAACCATGAATAATGCTCCTTGGTAGATTAGATTTTGATTTTTATGTATTTGGTTTTCAACCTTGACCCAAATCTTCCTTCTCACCAAGTACATTTTTTAAAAACTAATTGCAATTACATAAGGATTTTAAGTGATCATGCAGCCAAGAAAAATGTTAAAATTGATCAGAATGTATTTTTTCTTTTAGAATTAGAGGTAGTTTTCTGATTTCTTTACTACATTGTAAGGGTTCCATATTTTTCTACTGATACACAAGAATACTAAAGTAATCAAATGGAAGACTAAAGGTTGCAGTTTGACAAATCCAGTTACTGCTTTCATGGGAACACATTCAATTAGCTGGAAAATGAAGGCAATCTCTTTCGAGTTCACTATGAAGTCATCTTCTATCAGACAAAGAATATATTGTTGTGCAAGTATATGATGAAACCTCACATTAGAATGAAAATATTTCTTAAATGCTTGTCAAGGATATTAAGTAGAGAACAGCTGAAATAATACTGAGGATACAATATAGTGCATTAATTTCATGTTAGCATTATTCTTTAAGTTCTCCTAATAAAAGCTACATAGGAACTCTAAAAATGCAAGTTTAAGACAAATACATATATAGATGCATCTATATATCTTTCTATTAGAAGATGTAAGAAAAGAACCTACCCAGAATTCTTGGTTGGGTAATGCTTTGCTTTTGTTTAGGCAAAGTCTGAACACATATGGAAGAATTGCATCACAACGTGGGGCACAAAATGGGTAGCAAAAGCAGATTTTGTCTATACTAATCAATACAGGTGCATATTTCTTTAAGAGAGGTACACACTAAAATCTTATTTTTACCAAAATGAAAGAATAAACACTATTTTCTCAAAGTTTACTTCAATAAGTGCTATTTTCATAAGAAGTAACATAGCAGTGACTGAAATTTCTGTATTGTAAAACATGTTTTTTAAAAAAAAATTAGCAAAAAGAAAAGGCAACTTGCTACATTTCTCCCCAGACTAATACCTGTTATATTAAACACAATTCAGTCCATAATGTATAAAGCTGGTGCTCCTTTTCAGGAGTTAAACATTTAACTTACTAATGCTGACTCACAAAGTTGATGTTAGAGAAAAGAACTCTTCTGTGTTGAATAACTAAATGCCATAATTTTCGTGATTCATAAATTTTCAATTTCCATTAATTTTGTGTGTACCTTTTTGAGTAAACCCTGGAAATAATTCAATTTGTCATTCAAATACAAATAATAACAGTTCTCCAAATCATTCACAGAAAACATTCTGACAGCCTGTGGCTTGTCTGTCTGACTTGCCATGGCCATTTCTCTTGCAGTTGCCCACATTACATCAGCTTCTGCTTTTCTCAGCGTCATTTATATTTTACACAGGAAATAAAAAGATGTGAATGTATAGTCTTAAAGTAATTACAGTATTCAGTATTCAACAGGAGTTTACACTATTTATTCCTTTTGCTCTACTGTCTCATCCCCAACAGTTGCACACTGAAGGAGCAAAGATATTTTCTTGTTTACCATGGAACTACACAGATTTGTATCAAGTGTGGTAGTCCAGCAATTAAACAATTCTGTCTCTAGATTGCTCCCAGTGTTACTTGTTCATCTCGGCAACAGGGTTTTTTGAGATTTGGCATGACAAAACTCAACATTGCCAATCCTACTGTGCTGAAGTCTTTTCTTCTCTCTTGTCCAATACCTGATGAGTTCCTCTCCCTTTATTCCTTTCTCCTGGCTGACCTAAAGGCTCCACCTGTGCAGTCGGTGGATGAGCAGCCCAGACTTGCACAGGTTTCCTGGTTTTCCCACAAGAGGTCAGGGTTGTGTTATTAGAGTGTGTGGCCAAGGCAACAATTAGCGCTCATTTTTATTGTTTCATTCTAATGTTACACCTGCACACAGAGCCAGCAAGAAGGCTTCAAACCTCATGCTCTTATCTGTGTTAAAAATGTATATGTTGCTCTGGCTTCATCATTATTATGCAACATATTAAAACTGAGAGGCTGGTATTAGAAAACACAGCTACAGCAAGATCAGAGAGAGAAACCTTCTGCAGTGCCGCCAGCACACAGCGGCTCAAGACTACCACACAGCAGAAAAGCAGAGGATTTGTAAAATTAGCTGACAGTTGATTTGCAATCCTTCTCCTTCTCATCTAAATCATCCCATCCCACTAAAATAATCCCTGTTTTCTTATAGGTTTTCTCATAAGACAGCATTCATGATGGCTTGGAAAATGCCTGGCATGGGCTGATGGCCTAGTTAGCCAGTGCATGGATATTTGGAAGCTGTCACTTGGAAAATTATAATTAAAAAAGGGTTCATGTCACTTTTCCTTAGGCTGAGTACAACTAAGGAGGGTCTGTAGTCCTTGTTAATTAAAAGAAAAATGCCCAGCTGTAAAATCCTAACTTAGATATTTTTACCCTCTAAAATGTAGTTTAAAAATCAGCCAGTGCTACTGAAAGTACTATGAGAGCCTTTTCCAAGACAGAATTGCAAGAATGATAGACAGGGAATATACTGTGTAAGATCATGTTTCCTTAGAAAACCATTATAAAAGTAAAAAATATCAACAAAGTCAAGGTTGATGGTATGGAAAATGGTAAACAAATTCTACAGTATGACAAAGTTTCCTTTCTTATAATGTATTTGATAGGGCTGATTTATGATAAAAGTAAAAAAAAAAGTTAGTGCAGCACAAACCATTGTTCACACACACATCTGAACTGTTTAATGTTTATTTCTGTTTACTGTTTATTTCCGATTCATGTCTACAGTGATACATCATCTGCTTAGTCATTAATTAGGCATGGTTTTTACCTTTGTAGGTGTATTTGTTAGCACACTTACCAGAGATTAAACTGATGATTTTAAATGGGAAAAGGTAAAAAAGAAAAAGAAAAGGAAGAAAGAAGGGGAAGAAGGGAAAAAAGGCATGGTAAATGTAAAAAGCAGAATGTGTGATTTTCTATTTTACAGCCAGTGCCCTTATTTGATTATTGCTTGGTGGCATATTTGAGTTGCCCAAGGATAGAAATGTCGATACAAACACAATTTTCAGAATAATTCAAATGGAATTAATACTTACAGGCGCTTCAGTTCTGAAAGCCCATAGAAAGCCCCTGGCTCAATTGTGCTGATCAAATTATTCTTCAGATCTCTAGAGAGACATAATAGGAGGAGCAGTTAATTATCATTTTACCTACTTTATCACTGTTATACATGTGGAGTGTGAAATGCAATGCAATTCCAACCTTTATCTGTCTCAGCTAAAACTAGGAATTTAACTAGTAGCATCAAAAACATCATCCACAGTTTATAAAAACATATTTTTCCAAGTAAGATGTTTAAGATCAGATGTTTAAAAAAATCTGTTTGCTCTAATTCTTCTTTTCCTATTTATTATTTTCAAAACAAGCCTACCAGCCATTCTTGCCCAGGAAAAAATGTTTTAATCAATGAGTGAATGAAGTAATTAGTCAGCAAAGCAAGAGCCTTTTAGCTTGCTTATTCATTGTACTGTGCACTTTACACTTAATAAATTTCTCATTTCCACCTAGTGTAGGTGAAGCAGTTGGCATGTGAGACAAACAGGTCAGGTTTCTGTTCTGAAATGCAGGCAGTTTCTCCTATTTGGCAGATCAGTGCTTCATTTTGCACTTGCTGACAATCCAGAGCATTGGCTGTTTTACCGACAAAGAATATTTCACTGGCATTAGTAATCTTGTCTGCTCTTGACACAGAGCTTGGGGCCATGACACTGCTCTCAGCTCAGTCCCCACAGAGATTCACTACTGAACTGTCTCAAAGACTTTTGTGATGTGAACCCTGAGGAAGTGCCTCCAGTGCAACTAGATAAGCAGGCCTAGGAGACAAATGCTGTAAATTCTTGTAGGCAGTGTTCATCTTCTGACAAATTGCAATTCATAGGGAGCAACTGGTGCGCACTAATTTCAGGGCTGATATACAGACATTGCATGTTCTCAGGCTGGCCACTTTCAGAAATTACAGCACGTACACTGCTTGACTCTGCCAAAGCATGGATGGATCAACAGACATAGGAATAATCTTATTTGTGACTTTTTATTTTACTGCAGATAAAACGCACTCTAGCTGAAAGCTAGAGTTCACTACCTGTGATTGGCCTAAATACAGCAAGATTTCATCTCAAGTGTTTATTTCACAGAAGGATATATTTTATTTTCAAAGTCAAAATCATAAATAAGTTTTTCTGCACTTCCCTAGTAATTTTTGCACATCTCTTGAATACAGTTCCAAAAACTTGTGTCTCACACCCATTCTATTATAGAAACAATGTCAATGAGTGATTTGTCCCTAACTAAGAGCTGAACTGGACTCTTTAAGAGTCAAGTTCAGCTTTCAGCCTGAAACACTAATAGTCTTTAAGAAGTTTTCAAGAACTGGAAGAAGATTTAGTTGGTTTTTTTAAAATATTTTGTGGTCAAACATTTTTATCTTAGTTCCCTGGTATCAGCAGCAGCTACTAGATTTATTTTTCTTTGTCTTCATTCACTCAGGAAGTTCTGACCATTTCTTTAACTGTGAGTTTTCCACACCTTATCATAAATAAAACTGTTTAAACAAAAGTTTTGCACACCTTTCTCCAGAGTCAGCTTGCAAGGATGAGTCTTTTGTTTGGCAAAAATTAATCTACACAAGTGTTTTTTCCTTTGATGATTTAGGGTTTTTGTTCTGTGGGTGAGTCAAAGCCTCATTTTTTTTAACATTCAAATATTCAGTATTAAACATTTGTGTCTACTCCTTTTGCTTGTACTGTATGTTAAATATGTAACTACTCAGGTCAAGGAAGTTATTTAACTTGCAGAAGTAAATCCATATAAAAAAGACTGGAAGAATACTGTTTTCATCATGGAACAGCCATATTCTTGTAACTCATAAGACAAAGCAAAAATCTATCTCAAGCTTTACACTGAAGTCTTTACACACTTGTAAACAACTTAAGAGGCATAGTACATATGCAAATATGTTCATTTTAGGCAGGGGAAACTGTCAGCTTTAATAATTAATCTTTATATCAATTACATACATTCTGTGTTAACTGCCAACTCATCTAAATGTTCTGAAAGTTACAATCAGGCAAAGTGATCAGCTCTTGTAGCCAACAGTGCTAACAGCTCAGAACAAATATAAAATAGTCAGGGTAAGTGGCAAACTGTTGACAGGTAAGTTTTAATGACAGTCAAAATAACCTAGTAGACAAAATGCCTTCCATTTACTGAAATCTTCTATGTTCTTGTTTACGGAAGAAGTTATGTTTCCCCATAACTTGTAACCACATTGGAAAAACCAGCACAACCCTCAACTATCACCTACAGGAAAAAAAAAGGTCATTTCATGTTAGTAGAAGGTAGATCATTACATGGAAAAGTGTCCATCACTTACACTGTCACAAACAAGACATCTGGCTTCCTTATTTTGGAAATTACATTTAAAATAGGTAGGTCATTTTTGTAAGGGTGTTTTCAGAAAATTGTAGATAATTACACTGCCCACAATTCTGGCACTTTCTTAGCAATTAGTATTATTGCATAATGTTTCCATATAATTCTGGCCTAACAAAATAGGTGTTTTATTCCTTGTGATTCTTGAACATTTCTTTTAATGTGATTAAAATTAATAAATAAAATTATTACAACTGCTAAAAACCAAAATTTCATACTTCTGCATTAGGAGATCCCATTTTCTTCGCAGACACTTGTATTTTTTACTAAATTACTATAATTAAAATATTAAATTAGCTTCTCCCATTTTCTGATTTAGGAAAAAGTTTGTCATATTGAAGCCTTATAGCAATTAGAATTAACTTGCACTGAGCTAAATAAAGAAACCAGGGTAAATTTGGTTGTATGTTTACATTTTTCCCCAAGAGCTACTGCTGAGGTTTGGCAAAAGGTCATGATCCAAGAGAAGCCAAAGAGCAGCCCAGGCTGGACCACACACATGCACATGTACCAGACAAGTGATTTTATCGTCAACCAAAAGCAAGAGAGAAGAGAAAGAACCCCAGTATCATCATATTGAATGACCACAGTATGACCCAGTTGAAGTCCAGAAAGAAAGCATTTTCTAACTAACAGTTATGATTTTCCATCATTTCTGATGCTGTATTCTAACTTTAAAGTATCTATTCTGAATCTGAATGACGTGTCATTAGTGGTGTGGGAGTATAGACCTGAAAATAAATCAAAACCAAGTGCCATGTACAAGTATAGATAGAGGGAAGCTACATGAAGTTAGCTATAGTCATAAAAGCTGCAGCATTTATATCCTGGCTGCAGAGCTGCACAAAATCAAAATAGGAAAATATTCATTGAACTATATTTCCCCTAATATCATTAGAATTGCTAGATAAACTTCCTGCAGGGTAGTCTGATCTTAACTTGACCTAAATAGGTAGAAGAACAATATAGAATGGACTGTGTTATTATTAAAAAACAATCTCAAATGGTTACCAAGGAGACATTCTTTTTCACCTGCAAGTCTGAACTGATATAAATTACATACAACAACCATTAAGCACTGTCTTCTTATTTGTAGTTATTTGCAAATAATAGGCCCACAGGTAAATACAATTAAGGATTCCTTTACTAAGAACCACAAGCTGCTGGCAATTTATCAATTTACACATTAAGCTTTCAACTGACTTTTACTTTCTTAAGAGAAACCTTAAGAAAAATAGCTGACTTGAGGAGGAGGAATTTGTGTTTGAAGTATTCACTTCCTGATGACTTAGCTGAGAGGTAAATGAAACAAGAGGAACAGGCTACTAATGGGACATCACGAGAACATTTAGCAACTACTCCAGGCCTCTCAGGTGTTAGACATTTTCTGTGGCGGATTTCCTGATTTTCTGAATGTATTCCTGAGATTCTTGATGCTTCCAGGTCACTGTGTGCACTTACACAGTATAGAACATAGTGGGGAAAAGTTCACTGAAGTATAGACAGTCCATTAACAAAGGAATCACTTTATCTTAAACTATATTCTGATGTTTTGTACCAACATCTTTGCCTTCAGACATTGCATATTCTTTCTCCAACTTACAATATAAGTACTGTAGATATTTTGAATATATATTCATAACAAGAATATTCAACTAATTCCAGTACTTTGTTCAGATTCCTGACATCGATACATCTTTCATAAAAAATTATAGGTTGTACAAAGAGGACATCTGTGTTTAGAAAGCTGTCATTATGGTGCTGCAAACTCTCCAAAAAAGCTCTGAGAAGAGCAATCAGTTGTTGAGCAGATGCCAAATACCAATGAAATATGACTGACTTTCCACATTTTGCATACTACTATGAAACAACAACAACAGACAAAAAAAAAATAAGGTCACATTTTCCACTTCTTTCTCATGTGAAATATTACAGCTAAACTAAATGTCACTTTTGCCCAAGAAATGAATGCAGACTAGAGATCTCTGAAGAAAAGATTATGGTCACTGCAGCAGGAAAGAGGCATAGCCAGTGATGACAGACAAGAGTTAGCACCTATTCTGCCATCATGACAGCAACAGTCAGGACTGGCACTCCTGAATACAAGAAACAAGAATTAGGTTGATAGTGGCAAAATGTGTTTTGAAGACATTTCAAAGGTACCCATTTGAACAGGAGCCAGTAACTTGCTTATACTCTGGTGGCATAGATATAATCAAAACTTATTTCATCTCCATTGTTGGTAAATGCATTGTTGAAAAAACAAATCTCATTAAACAGGCAGGTTAAGTAACATCAGTTACCTGGTACCATCATCAGTAACTAAATTAACTAAGGTGCTCCCATGGAACTCCAGAGCTCATTTGTCGTCCTTATTTAATTTTTTTTTCTTTTAATTATGAGAGTAGATATTTAACCTACTTTCCAGAATCAGGAAAGTTATGGTTACATCTCAGTAAAGTTCCAAGAGATAAAGACAAAACTCTTTTCAGTTAGAAACATCAGATAATAAACATAAACATGCACACAAATATGGACAATAATTGTCCAATAATGGTCTGCCTTTCCAGACACAGAGGCTATAGGTCTTTTGTTTGCTTAGCATGCTGATGATGCGTTTTCCTTTAATTTCAGTTTTTTAATCCAAGCAATTACTGGTTGGATTCCCTAAAACAATAGACCCTAAGGACTAGACAAAAATATGACTGCTGTCTGCTCAAGGTGCTAATGACTGATCGGAGGTTTCAGACCCATCACTTGATGGCAATTATGACATGCAGAACAACAGAAAGGTCACCACACTTTGGTTTTTAATTTAAGGCTGATGACTCATTCACATCAAATGTGCTGTGGTAATTTGGCAGTTATTCATTATTTAGGAACATGCCTATAAGTGTAAAACAAAGTACTAATAATGGCAGCTGAAACAAAGCAGAGAGAAGCTTTATGGCAGTTTGCTTGCTCAAAGAATCCCATAGAATCTTATACGTTATTTCATTTTCACAGTAATAGTCATAGAGCAAGAATATGAGACTCAGGGTATTTGAGCTGAAGGAGCAGCATGCCAAGTAAGAAAAAAATTACTAAAAAGCTTGGTAAAACAAGATAAAAAAGACAGACTATCAGCACAAATTTGCTGATAGATTTTTATAATGTATATGATAAAAAATAACATTTTAAAAGATTAATTAATGCAGTTTATTCAATGCCACATTAAAAGATTAATTAATACAGTTTAATCAATGCTATATTCTAAATATAGCATTGACCAACCAGAATATAGGTGCAAAGATGTTTGGCACCTGCCTCTACTTTCAGCATTTTGTTATTGATCGCTCAGATTTAAATGCATTTTCAAATAAAGAAAAATCACCTATGCTTTCCAGATTCTTCTACTTTGGCATGTTTTTAAGAAACAAAAATTCAGCATTCCAAACATATGCAACTGTTCCTATATGTTTTCTTTTTTATGCCACAAACCCAGACATATGTGGTGAGATCCAATCAGGCACAGAAGCAGAAGCTTGGCACTTGTAACCTGGGGACTGAAGACAGAGTGGCTGTGCCACCCAGCCCCCAAGGAGGGGTCACTTGGAACAGTTGCGTGGGGCTCAATCAAGACTGAAAGGGCAGAAGAAATAAATGCTGAGAGCAGATAAAGTGGGTTTCAGTGTCCATAAGTCTGCAGTGCCAGCAGAAAATGCCTCCCTGCTGGCAACAAGGCCTTGGTGTGCGGTGACAGATCTGGCATTATGCTGATTACAATGGCAGAACTTGTGTCTGTCCATAACTGTGGAGAGACATGAGGAACACAGAAACCTTTGGTAGCTGCAAAGAGCCAGAGGCTTCCTTAAATTCTACACCTACTGGGACTTCTCTCTGTGCTCATGCCTAGAAGGCAGTTGAGCACGGCTTACGTTTCTTGACATGTGCCCCATGCCTCTTGAAAAATATGATCGTTGGGTTAAGAAAAAAAAAAAAAAGAAAAATAAATGAGTTCAGAGATTAATTCCAGCCTGTGAGAAAACTGTAAAGAAAATCAAAAAGTCAGGGGAAAAGTATCCTCAACCTTTTTTTTTTTAAAAACACACAGACCAAAAAAAATGTAAAACAGACACATAAAAAGTGAGTTAAACACACTTTCTACTGAGAAAGGAGTAGTTATTCCACATTTTGAGACTGCATTGCTTTGGCTTTACAGATTTCCAGCACTGTGTATTCAACATTCCTAGGTCAAATTTCAAACTCCGGAATTATAGTACAAAAATAGCATGAAATAGTGGAAATTTATCCAGAATTTTCAAAAGTATATCTGAATTAATCTTTCATAATAAAATATGGAGATTTTCATTTTTATATCAAAGTATCAGAGGTATCAGTGTTATGAAAATGTGGTTTTTTGTTAGATAAGAAAACCTTAAAATATACATCCATCGTATCATGGAGCATTGGGTGGGGCTTTCTTTAAGGAAATATTTGATTCTTTTTCTGTTACTGTATCAAGATTGAGCTGAAAAATCACAAGTGATTCGTTACTGAATTTCAATTTGAGATTTCAGGACTTAAAACATCCAAAGAAAAGAGGAATGAATTTTAGCCTGAGGTGTAAGTACCTGCAGATGGCACACAGATTAATCTAGGAGTACTTTTGAGCCAAAATTAAGATAGTTTATTACTCAGTGTAGATCAAGAAAATAGGAATCATCTTTCCTACAAATTGTACTGTTTTCATAACAGAGAAGTAGAACACTTCAAAACCCAAGGTGAATCAATTAAAAATCAACTCCATCTTTCTTCCTACTTACTTTTGCTTCAAAGTTTCATCAAAAGAGTAAGAATCTTAATTAACAATATCACAAAGAACATGGACACAGACACAGACACTGAGTCCAGGGACCTGCAGTAATTATTCAGCTCATGATGGGAGATGGACAAGGGAACACTGCAGTAATCTCCACCCAGCTCCAGGAACCATCACACTCAAAGCTGTTGCTCCTATTTATCTGGGAATATGGCAATGCCCAGACACATTCCAGCATCATATAGAGAAGGAAGCCCTTTCCAGAATAGGAGGGGGGAAACAAATATAGAAACCATTCGGACACTTCATGCAGTCAGTGTTAGAGGCAACATTAATTGCACAGAAATCCTGTCAATTTAAACTGGCAGTAAGTAGTTTAAGGATAACAGGCAAGAATTGCCTATAAGCAGTTTAACTCACACGGATTAAATCTTGCTGGAAGACTGGTCTGAGAATCCTTCCCCAGAAGGTCCTGTTTTATATAAACTGGGTCTTTGGTAATAACACAGACAAATTTTAGTTTTTTCAAAAACCAACCACATGTGCTAATGAGAAGGCATGCAGAATTGTCTTCTGCAGAAATGAGGGTTAATGTGACCCCCTGCAGAACCTCCTTGAGTATTTTCAGTGGACATTTTATAAATTTGCACTTTCCTGCAGGTAGATGTCAGAAATTTTAAAATAGTTTTTGCTAAGATTTCATGCAAAATAGAGACGAGCATACTACAGATGAGCTGAAAAATAAGACCAGAGGTTCTATGTGAAAGTATAATTTCTACCCATTATTTAAACTCATTGTCATATACTTTATATTCTATACAACGTATGTGTTGAGATTTTCAAGTAAAAATTATTCTAAAGAAACTAAAAAATCTTATTTATTCTATCTCAGAACTGCCAATATGAATTTCAAGCCAAAATATATTCTATTATAAATAATAATAAGTTGGCACATACTTAACCTGTCTCTGTTGATCCCACTTGAAATGTTCTTTTTCAGCAATTTTCATGCCTTGTTTCATCACTAGTGTTTTAGGCAAAATCATAGGGTTTTAAAATAAATTTTCTTTTGCTTATATAAAAGTTTCAGTTATTCAGCCTTAGGATATGCAAAGGTTATTGAAAAACCAAACAAAAATCAACACAGACATAACACACAATAGTAGCTGGGGCCACAGGAACACTCACAGGTCTTCATAGCCTGAAAGAACACAAAAAAAATGGAGGAAACAGGAAAGAAAACACAAAAAAAAAGGATGCAGGGAAAGAAGGAGTATGTTATTGTTGGAGATCATTATTGCTGAAAGCTGTTGGCATGTTTTGTTCAGTCAGGCATCCCCTCCTTATCAATCCTTCTCACCACACAGAGTAACAGAACTTTTCCCAGCTTATTTACTTATACCTTATTTCATGGCATCTCTTCTACTTTCAGCACATTGCCTCTCCCTCAGGCCCTCAGAAATAGTGCTTTATTTCCACAGGTTTCCTAGGTCAGGCCTGGGATTCAGCTATTCTCTCCCACAAATAATTCAGTTTACTCAGCAAACCCTCCTCCAGGCATGGGGGGCACACAAAAGCTGGTGGTTAGGTATGAGCAGCCCTCTTAACAAATCCCAGGGCCGCTGGAGCTCTGGGAGAGCTACATTACTGAGCAAGAATCTGGTGGAAGAAAAGGGACTTTGTGGTGGCTACTTTAACACGTGTATTTATAAATCTGCTCTTGCTACATCTTCTTAAAGGATGACAGCATCTGACACAAATCACGTGTTATCTTAATGACATCACTATATAACATTTCAGATGGATAGATCATTGGGGTGGGCTGACCTTGGCTGACTGCACATCAGACTAAGAGAACTATTTTGTGGTCCTAACAGGAAACAGAAGCTGAGATATTCATAAATTTAATTAAGTGATGTGCTGAAATACAGCTAAACTATGTTACGTACATTTAAAAAAAAATCCCAGGAAAAATAAATCGTTCATGATTTAGACAGCCCTATAAACTAACTTTACAAGTGAGTTTATTTTATATTCCTGTCACTTATCACAATATTTTATTTTTATACAGAACATCTTTTATATTTTTCCTAATATACAATGCCCTGATAAAACTCGTAATGTTTGTGCTAAGGCAAGAAAAATTTGGTGTCTAATCAACTGTGTCGTAAATAAAAATTTATACTGCAGGAAAACTATGACTCAACAACAAGAGTTCAACCAAAACTCCTAGGAAACACTGTCAAGTAGTCTTACATACCTGCATTTTAAGAGGCATATAAAAATAATTCCTTGGAATAACAGCTCTTACATCAAATAAATGTATCTAAACCCGCACACCATTAGACTGCTCTGGGTCAGGAATGCAGCTACAGCTGACCCTGAGGAACTGGCATTTTATTGAATTGTACAAGTGCTTTGCACTAACAACAGGAAAGATGCTTTTAATTCTAAATTGACACCAAAAGTGATCTGCAAATTATAACCTTTCATTCCAGCCTGTAGTTGTCTAACATAACTTTCTTTCATTCTGTTTCTAATCAATTCTCTCGACTTTTAACCAGTAGTAATTTGCCCTGTATTTCATTCCCTTTGCTTACATTCCTATCCTCTCAATTTCAAGAAGAAATTCCTGGCTTTTGTCATGTTCTTACTGTTTCCTGTTCATGCAGCAACTGTAATAATTTTGACTATGTATTTCCACTAAACAATTTCCCCGGGATTACATTTAACAAAAATATGTGTCTTCTATTCATTCCTCCCATTTTGAAACATTTTAGCCTTTTACACATGAAAAGAAACATACAATGTTTTGCCCTTTTAAAAGGTGGTGGATCCTGTGCCTACTCAGAAAACACTTCACAGCACTAGACTGGGATCTAAATGTTTTTAGACAAAAAATAAAAACAGCTTCTTGACATTTTTGTCCAGCAAATGAATTATTGAATTATGATTTATGATCATCATTTTCAAACTTCATTCTTACTAAAAAATGTAATTGTATTAATTCTTCTGTAGTCTTCCTATAAAACTTTTAGATACTAGGATAATTAATGTGATATATAAAGATATTTATTATTATTATTAAAGTCATAATATATTAAATCATATATATATAAAAGCAAAAATATCTTGATTATATGAGACATATGGAGCACAAAGATAATGAATATTGTACCAGCAAAATACAACAGCATAGAGAATGCTTCAAGGTATTTAAATTACATAATACATACAATTGTAATACTTTTATACAATAACAGTAGTAGTAAATATGTAATTAATAATCAATTATCAAGTTAAATTAGATCTTGTATTTCAAATATCTCCTGCATCTCTTAATGAAGGAAAGTTGCACAGATGAGGCTTCACTACTAGTCCCTCATAACATAAGCTTTATATTACTAAACATCAGTAGGGCTACACTTTGTTATTCCTCCAAATACTCTGATAGGAGAACAGAACATCCACCAATGGAAAAATTACAAAGCACTACAGATTTTATTACTCTCTATTGTTTTAATAATGAAACTATGTTCTTTTATTTGAAACAATATTAACTGCTCAGTATGCAGTTTGGGTTGCGGTACATCAGCCTCTCAACTGATCTTCTGCAAACGCAACTCTCCTCATCGCTATTTTACTTCAAGAAAATTAAACTTGACTCTGGACCCTGTCATGTCTCCTTCTTATTCAAAACCACTAAAATATTTCTCTCTTTAGGAGACATTTATTAATGGGAAACAATGCTGTTTCAAAGTGACATTTCCTTTCTATGTTGTCATTTCTTTCAAGTGATCTCAAACCTTCTCAGCTGAACACTAGTTTTGTGATGCTGATTTCAATTCTAGGTAATTACGAATTGAAGTTCTTTATATCTATTTGTACACTAGCACTGTTTTATTAAAAGATGAACGGAAATCTCCCTAAGAGGTGGCCTGATGTAAAATCAGTTTGCTGGGGAGCAGGTCACTCCAACTTTCCTATTTTGAATTTAATTTCTATTTTGAAATGTTGAGAGAGAATTCCTGAGAATTGTTACTATAACTCACCTCAACAGATTAGCAACAGCTGGCATAGAGCTCCATAAATAATGCACACATTATTTAGAGTCTTCCTTTTCTAGGTTATTTTCATTTAGCCAATATTAAGACATAAAATACTTGTTAAATTCGTACAAGCAGTATCAGTAAAGAATGCTGGGGCACAGCCAGTCAAGTCATGTAAAGCATTCACAAACTGGCACAGAAACATTGCTGAAACGAAAAGCAGGACTGGATAATCTCTTCTTCAAATCAATTGCCCTGAATGGCAGAAATAATTTTCAACACTTTCAAGTACTCAAAGCATATCAAACTCAGAAAGGACTTAATGCCTAGCAGGGCAATGACAATATACACTGGTCACCCGGAGCACGGTAGCGAAAGCGTTGGCCTGGGTCCAAAAAAGCACTTAGACAACTAAAGTAAAACTTGAGTGGAGCATTGGTTCTGAGTCCCAGAGTGCAATTCACAGCCCCCACTTCACCTCCTACGTGTCCCAATGGCTGCAGCTACTTCAGCCTCCACTTTTCAACTCCCCAAATTTCAGAAAGGTGCTGGGCATGCCCAACACCTCAGAGCCTGGTGACACACAAGAGCCCTTTTAGGATTTGCAGGCAAGACCTGCAGACACCATGGCTCTCTGCGGGGCCAGGCAGGCTGAGAAGATGCCACCAGCAAAGCCATGAAAGCAAAGCACAGCCCAGCATCCAAGGGAATGGCAAAATATTGCCATGCAGCATTCCTACAGCTGGAGACATGGAAGACACTGTTTTGGTACCACCCT
Source organism: Geospiza fortis (assembly GCF_000277835.1). Lineage (NCBI taxonomy): Eukaryota > Metazoa > Chordata > Aves > Passeriformes > Thraupidae > Geospiza > Geospiza fortis. The sequence continues at coordinate 6,723,883 of NW_005054300.1, read as the reverse complement.
CACCCAGAAGGGATGCATAACTACATTTGAAATACTACACAGGAGCTAAAGAAACTGGCTGGGATCTCTGTTCCCTAAAACAGTATTTTTATACGTTATTGAACAATTGTTTACAGTAAAACCAATTATCTCCTTGTTGAAGAAATACCCTTGGCATTTGTCTGCTTCTGTTCTTTCCTTTCTGGCCCCATAAATCTTGAACACTTGAATACATATTGGCACAGCTCCATTTCAACAAGATCTACATCCTGGTTAAGGCCTTTCCCACAGAGGCAAGTGAATGTGCGATGTGCTCAGGCTGAAGAGGCTGAACCTGAGTCCTTCTCCTCCAAAGTAGATACTCCAGCCATCAGGCCAGTACAGAAAGCACAGTTACCTTATTTTATGACCACATTTCAAATAAAATATGGAGTCAGTCATGCCTATAAAGTGGAATGGTTTCAGTAGATGTATTAGGTTGCAAATCCCAGTCCCAGGAAAAAAACTTGTCAGGCTTCAGCACTTCTGAAAGGCTCAATGCCAGTTCAGTCCCTCAGCCATGATGGCTGGTTTGGATTCTCTTCTTACAGACCTAATTCTCCCTGCTCACTGTATAAAGAGCTTAGGCCTCCAAAGAATAGCTGAGAACTACATTTTGAAAGCCAAGTATCTGTTCTACACATGACAGTGGTGAGAAGCACTAAGTCTACTATATCTGGTTGCTGATGGGAGCCTTAGCAACTTCCTCAGCTAGCAAGCTGCTAAACTTTCTGTTTAAGGGCTGTATATATTATTTACTACCCATTTGGCTGGGTTTAGTTTGTTTTTAGCTGTTTTCAGATGGCTTTGAAATAGGCCAAGACAAGAATCAACCTTCTCTTCAATCCAGCAAGAAAACCCAAGACAGGGGTGGGAAAGCAGAGCAGAGAGCATAATTAATGTGACACTTGCTCCTTTCCAACGCAGAGTGCTAAGGTACATGCTTGGGATTGCAACTCCAATTTCTAAGTAGTGGCACAGTGCAATACCCATAAGAAACACTGCAGGCAATACTTCTAAAACCAATTTATAATTTCATAAAAACATAGATCATGAGGCTAAATATGATTTTGCATTTTTTTCCATATAGAGCACTTTTAAAAGGGTTAATTCTGAAGAACAGCATTTTCCTCTGGAACAATATACACTATGCACATATTCCACTCTTATCCTTTCCCCTCTGCTGATAAGTGGTGGGAAAGGGCAACTCAGAAAAAATGTCATCCCCTATCTGTCTCCCACTCAGCACACGCTAACCCAATTCTCAAAAACTTCATCAGTGTTCAGCTCATTAAATTCAGGATGGGAAGGATGAGAACGAAGCTGCAGCACTAACTGTGCACAGTTTGTGTTTACCAGCAAGAACACTGTATGCAGTGTTGCTTACAACGTACCCTGTAGTTAGGAAGCATTCTTGTTGGCAGCTTTGACAATTTATCTATTCATATCAAAGTGAAAGAGAGGCTGCTTTAAAACTGGTGCTCCTTGCCCTAATGGGAAAAGAAGAATATTAAAAACTATTACAGTGAAATCTCTGTTGCCATCAAAAGGTCGTTGATTCGACAGACAAACAACCTAGTGTTAATGATTTAACAAAACATTTTTCACACAGATTACATGCTCATCCGTCAATATATAGTATTTTTCACATCAAGAAACTAAAGATAATTTGTTTTTACAATGTCAATTACGAAAAAGTGTGTGAAAATCAAATACAATGCCGAAGTAATTATGCTCTTACCTAGGTAATGTAATTAAAAACACAAAGAAAAGAAATGTTGCCATTGTTTGGACACAGACTCATTAACAAGAGGACTGTCCTAAAAGGAAAACAGTCTTGCTGTGAATTTTTTTCAGCAGTCTTTTGATTTGAAAAGATGTATATTAAGGCAAGCACATAGGCCCAAATTTCATCACTCACTTGTCTCTGTTTTGAGCACGTTCAAGCACAAGGGAGAGAAGGTAAGAGGCTGATTTTGACTTTGTGAAAGTAACTACACCAACACATTCCTGCCAAATAGTGTGTGAAATAAGATAAACATTACACAGCATTTCAATCATCCTCAAAAAAAATAGAACTCATACAATAATCAAAAGAGTAGAGGGCAGTTAAGATTCTTTCACTTACTTTGAACATAAGTTTTTCAGCTCAAGAAAAGTATATTAAAAATATCTTGATTTGAAATTTTCAGCATACTAAAAAAACCATATGCGGACATCTGTTGTACAGAGAAACAAAAAATGAGAAGCTTATCTCGCTCTTTAACCACAAGCTCTCCTGACAACTTTATTCTATATGCCTTTCAAGAAATTTAAATGTAAATTATTTATCAAAATATTAATAGTCAACAAGTAAAGTGATAATGGAATTTTTATGCAGGTTTCAAAAATATTTTGCAGATAAGGTCAAAATCTACATTTAAAAATCCAGCAAAATCCATCATCATTAGACAAATTCAGCAGTTTTAGTTGCAATCATGTATGTATTTCTCCATAACTGATGATGACAACACGTTTGTTTTTTATGTATGAAATAGAAAATGTATTGTATTTATACAACAGAAAATGTATTTAACTATTCATTTTATTGCTTTTAAGTGTTAGCTTGGTGAATGCTGCTATTAAAAAAATATGAGTGTTGGAAATGTTGACAGATGACAGGCAGGGTTTTTTGGCTTTGTTTTGAATGAAGGCTCCTCTTGTTGAGCTAAATATAGCCACTCTAACTTTGACTCTATGCAATGTGTGGGTGACTGTTCCAAAGCCACATTATATAGGTGGCATGAATTCAATTTTTTCTGTGACACAGTACCTACAAGTGCAGAGAACAAAAGAGAATTAGGTAATTCAAAAAAGTCATTTTCATATACCATAGATTCTGAGAGACTATGTACTGAACTATGCACCCATTTCAGTAGGGATTTGAACTGTTTCATGGCAAGATATTAAAATTTAAACATTTGTATGGGTGATTAATTTGCCACTTTTGTAATTTTACTGTATCTTCAATATTGGAATTTGTCAGACATTATAGTATCGCAATTCATCTAGAAATCTGGTAAATATTTAGATCAAGTTGTTACTCTTGATTCACTAAGAGGCTGGGGTAGTACAGTACACGTTAACTATCTAGAACCACAGGGTTGTAGAACCACTAGACATGACCAAGTACTGCTACATTCCACTAAGCTGATAAATCTGGCCATTTACCTGTTAAATAAAATACAGAAACTGATATCCAGGATTGCATCAACTAGAACTAAAAGTATTCTTGTACTTTTGTATACTCTTGGCTGAATCGCTTGTTTCCAGGAACAACAGCAGCAACAAAAGAAAATACAGAAAACTCCAGAAGGCCCCAGTCAAGGCTAGAGCTCTTTTGTGCTGTGCAAATGCATTTTTTTCCCATTCTGGATATATATAGAATGACAGGTCATGAACTCACCCATATACAATCATCTGCAGGATCAGCCAAAAATCTTATGTTCCCTGCCCTAAAGAGATCAGAATAAAATTCATCCAAGTTTTGTCACTGACCTGTGAGAGACTAAAATGAAGTTAAAGAAATTCTTGTCTTACAATTATTTCAAACACAACAGAAATACAAGGTAGAAGCTGAAACAAAACTTAAATAATACATTATTTACATAAAGGAAAGCGTCCCAGATTGCTCTGATGTTGGAGTTCATTTGAAGCTAATTCTATAAACTGTGAGCATTTCTTTGGGCACAGTCTCTTCATGATACTGGTTACACCAAAATCCTCCTTCCCAACTAATGTGTTCATTCTGACTTAACTAATGTATATGTGACACCAGTGTTAAGGATCTGCACAAGATTTATAGGCTACCACAGTATGAACTCATGCCAGTAGAGTCTTAATTACTTTCAGAAAAATGGGGAATGTGATGACCATGTTTATTGTTATAACCTTTTTTTCTTTTGAACTAATCAAACACAGCTTAAATAATTTACTGGGAAGACAAAATATTCATAAAAGCTCTACAGGACAGTAATTCCTGATAGAAATATTAGAAATCTGCAGCTTTCTGAGTAGCAGAAAAAGGTTGTCCCATTGCTAAAAAAAATATCACGAAAACAAAAACTCACGAACCCAAACCTGGCACAGGCCAACATTTCTGGTATTTATAAATGTCCACTGTTTTACCCAGAAAACAGATAACTACTGTGCAGTGTATTAAGATCCTTAGTCCAGCTGGTCAATTTTTCTCTAAGCTTTAAAAAGCATTTCAAAAAATACAAAGTATTTTTAATGGATTTCAATGGTCTCTTTCTTCTTTTACACAAAATCACTCAGAAGAAGGATGTTTTCTTAAAAACAATCTGCTATCCAGGTCCACCCTCCAAGGCATGTCCCTTGGAGCTGTTCCCAAACTATCCCCAAAGCATTAGCATTTCAGCAACTGGAATGACAACTTCTTTTTAATTGTTTGAGATCCTGCAGGCTTCTATTTGAGAACAAAGCATGCACATAAAGCACATTCTATGGCCATGATTTAAGTTCTTTTGAAAATAAATGATATATTGAAACAATGCTATGTTACATAAAGTGGTCTGACACTGGATGCTCAGTGTTACACCAAATCCCAGCCAAGTTCAATTCCCACCCTTGCAAATGGACATACACGAAGCACAATAAAACTTACATAAAGCAGCTTTGCATTATGTGGAACCTAAAGCGTTTGGTTGAAGTCTGAAGGGATTTTACCATGAAGAAAAGATAAAGTTCATTTAGCGACAAACAAATAATGAAACCAACACAAAAGTCTACTTGATAGTTTGGCAGTGATACGTTTTCATCTTACGAGAAGATGGGAATATCTAATGAAGTACAAAAGCAATACATTTAAAGCTGACAGAAGGAAGTCCTCTAACACAATATGCAATTAACCTACAGTCTCATTACTGAAACGCATCACTGAGGTCAAGAGCTTAGTAAGATTCACTAAAAGAATTAGGAATTATATGCCTCATGAGGACATTCACATACACATTACGCAGGGTTTCTGAAGACACATTGTAAGAAAAGAAAGGTTTTTGATGACTAATTATTCTTTTCTGAAGGTTTGATAATTTTACCATCTATCTGAGCTAAAATATGACTCAACAACATGGGTACCAAAGCCACAACTTTAGTAGAGTAGGATGCTCACCTCAGGTACTGGCAATGGGCAAAATACTGGAGAAATTGCACAAATAGTTTGATTTACAGCAGGATGACATAAATTCTTCTAATTAAACCAGTAAAAGCCACAATGCAAAAACTTTCAGAGCACTTTAAAGCAGCTTAACTGCTTGTAACTTCGTTCCTGATTTAGAGAATTAAGCTAAGCAAATTTAAACAATCTGTAAATTAAGCTTGTGTATTTAGAAATAGACAGCATTTTTCCACTCAGCCCTTCGACAACAGCACTGAACCACAACTCTTCCTTCTTTTGCTCATTCTTAGTTCTTATCAACCTATCAATTGTTAATACTTTTTACATGTCAAATGGCTCAGCTATAATGTAAACTTGATGACAATTGATTTTGTAATTTAAAGCAAGGGTTTGCGCTGTCCTTTTTTCCCTTCCTTTTTTTTTCCTTCTCAGAGTCAGCACTCATTTCCCAGCTAATACAGAGAATATCACATTTATTAAATTAAGCCTTGGACTTTCAGAAGACTTCACGAAAGGATGTGTTTGTAATCTTCAGTGTTTATTTTACTATGAAACCAACACATTCAGCAATAAGTCAGATTTATTGTGAAAATAAACACATTAGGACCTTATAAATAGCTGTTAGAAAAGTTCCGTATGGTCTGCCAAAAGCCCCAAATGATTGGTTCATGAACTTTTCCTCTGTATGTTCTAATGGCTTGAAAAAATTGTTTATTTTTGACTGGTTATGAATAGATGAGGATTATATTTCATCTACAGTCTCCATTAAAGTATCAGGATTTAGAAAACTTCCAAACTTTTTAGAAACTCCCATTAAAAAAAATAAACTGTTGACAGCAGATATACATAATGGAATGGCAAAGCAGAGTGTTATTTTAAAGCTGCATTTACACAATGAGTTTCTCAATTTACCTACTTATATCCCCCAAAAAGAAAAGAATAAATCATGGCTCAAGGATACTGCAAGACTTTACCAGTTTATCTAAATGCCTATAGCAATTGCTGCAGCATGAATTAATGCAAAGAACTGTCTACTCCAGCAAGAACGCTCTTACACTGCCCTGTACCTGCAGCAAATAATCTTTAACAAGCACAGAGCCTTTTGGTGAGAGACTGAACATACACTTACTTGTGCATGATCCCTGCATCCTTTGGTATCCAGTGCCCTCCCAAATTAACTCCCTGGGAATTGTAAGACTTTTCCCAGTATCAAGGAGCCAGCATCAATTTCCAGATCACTCAGATCTTTTCAGATCTCTCCAGCACAGAGACCAAGATGCTGCCTTGTAAAACCAGGATGCAGCCATCTTTCTAAGTATGCAGAAAGATCAAGTCTTCATTCTCAAACCTTAAAAGAGTATCTGCAAAATTATGCATCAGTGTGTCTGTGAGTGTGAAACCAGATGTCACCACTTTAATGAAAAGCATATCTGGGTGGACACTGTGTTAGGGAATCTCTTCTCAGTAGTGATAACCAATATTGTAATAACAGGAAGGGCCAGAAAACATTTCACTTTCATGAAAACTGGAGGCTTGGTATTATTTTCTCATACAACACTAATAAAAGAAATCACTTTCTTAGTGGTTTTGAAGAAATAGGAGAGTGGCTGAGAGCCCAGCAAGCAGATGTCTTGTGACAGGGAATGGCCATTGTTGCACAATATGGAGCAAACTATTGAATCTTGGTGAATGCCTTGGTCAGTTTTAATTCTCAAAACTGTTCTTTTTTGCAAGTATAAAATAAACACCACCTGGTTCAACAGAAAACACTGTTAAGTGCCTTAGTAAGGGTACAGCCCTGAGCCCCAGAAAGCCCCTGAGTTCCAGCCACCCCTCCAACTGAAAGCATCACCAATGCATTAACACAAAAATTTTCAGCTTTGAATTAGAGAAAATACCCCTCCCCCTGTTTTTAAAACAAATGTAGGACTCTAATGTCACCTGATATCCATCAGAAATTAGATGACATTCCAGCTGTGGAAAAAAACATGCAGGAGAATTCCTCTTAAGTGAGCAGAATTACCTCCTCCTAAGTAAAAATCTTTTTCTTTTCTATAGTTACTTCTACGTGCTACAGCAGATGTGCCACATTTTGTATTAGTTTCTGCTTGAATGAATAATGGAGACATGAGCACTTGTATAAACAGGGAAAAGTATTTAATGAACATATTGTACATACTAAAGAGGCTGCTTTCTGTTGGAAGCACATAGAATGCATTCTTCCAAGTGCATGAAAATCCCACATTATTGATGCATGAGTTTTCTATGAACTGGATCAGGCATAAACTTTCAACTGCATTTAAAACACTGAACTAAATGTGAGAATTGGTCATTTTCCCATTGAAAAATAATAAATTAAAAAAAAATAAAAAAAATATATATAAATCCAACTGCTCTTGAAAAACAGAAAATTGTAAAGCGACAATATTATTTTTACACAATTTTCTTGTTAGAGATCATTTGTCTATATTTCTATTTTGAAAATTCTGCCTCCTGGTCCCAGATGAGTGTGTTGCTCTAGGATTGCAATTTGTTTCATTGTGTTCTCATTCATTTTCACTCTCTTCATGAGCAACAGTGACATTTGAAAAACCAAAAGAAAAAGACAGAGGAGTTGGAACCTCGTATTTACAGCATATTTATAGCATTTGGCATGCTGGACACAGTTTTCTGAAAGATATTATTAGATTTGCCAGCAAGCGTCCTCCTGCTTTTTTGGGACCTTGTGGGTTTGATCTACGAAGGCAAATGCTGAGGCTGTAAAAGCCTGGCTGCAGCCAGAGTCTCCAGTGGGCTCTTTGGCTTCCTACACATTAGAAGCACAGGAACCACCAGACCAGACTGAAAGTCCATCCAGCCAAGAGAGCTGTAGCCAGCTGTGGCCAGCAGTGGAAACTCACAATAAACGCTTCTGAGGAACAGTGTGACACCTCCCTCATGCTCTCTCCCACGAGCTGGACGCACCACGGGTATTTCATCATCACGTAATCCCTGTGAGAAGACAGCAGCGGGGCCTGACACGGGCATCCCACAGGCAGAATGCTGACACTGTGGAACAGAGCAGGCTGATGCAATGCCAGGCTGCTTTGGCTTTTGTCAGGGGCCCTGGGAGGTCAGAGGTGCAGCAGCAGCCACAGCAGGTAGAAGCTACATTGCCCCATCAAAACAGTCATTTCAGACCTCCCATAAACATGAAGCTGCAAAAGGAGCTTCTCCAGCTCTCAGGTACCAGGTTCATTGATAAGAGAGGCTTTATCATTGATAAGAGAGGCATTTTTTTGCAACCTAATGGTAAGGGCTACCAAAACCAGTGACCTAAATTTGACCCAGTAGTTTGACTCTATCAAATCAGACACCAGGTGTTGACATATTTGGGTGAAAATTGCTTCTGGATTTCAATCATAGTGAAAAGTGAGGAAATAATAAAATTGGTTGGTACCCACAATCTGTACAAGATTCCTCAAAAGTCTGCTTGTACAGAGGACAACTACTTTGATTATTTAAAAATAATGTCATTTACTATTATGACAATCTTCCCTCATACAGGAAAGGTACTTCCTCCATTTGTGGCCTTTAATGCACAGCTTTTTCCAAAGGAAAGATGGAGACAGTGATGAACTGTCATTTAGGAAACTGACACCTATTTCCGATATGTAATATCTGAATTGTCACCAACCTTCCAAACATCCTCCTGAGCCAGGTATTTGTTATCCTCCTCATTGACTTCCTAGATCCCTGACATTGAAGTTATTCACTCCAGATTTAAGAGACTCTTCATCAAATTAAAAATAAATAAGTCATACCTATACTTGTGATCTATTCAACAGCATTTCCTGACTTGCACAAACTGAAGTCTTACGGTTATAAATTGCCTCTATTTTGCAAGAGAGTATCTCTAAAACCAGAAAAAAGCTCAGAAATAATTGTTAACTGCCTTTTTATATTGAATATTTTATATTTAACTGCCTTTTTATATTGAAAAGTACATGACAAGCACATTTATCTTATAGCAGATTCTCCATCAACTGGCTCAACAGCTCTGTACATCATAAATATCAATCTATATTTCAAAGAACAGTTTGGGTTGGAAGGGACCCCAAAGATGATCTCATTCCAGCCACCCTGCCATGAGCTGGGACATGCATCACCAGACTTGGTTGCTCAAAGCCCCATCCCACCTGGCCTTGAATGCTTTCAGGGATGGGGCATCCACAACTTCTCTGGGAGGCATGTAATGAAGAATTTCCTCCTTTTATATAACCTACCCTTTTTAAGTTTAAAGTCATTTTCCTATGCTCTATGACTACGTGCCCTTGTAAAAATTCCCTCTCCAGCTTTCTCGCATGCCCCTTTAGGTACTGGAAGATCCTCTAAGAACTCTCCAGAGCCTTCTCTTTTACAGGCATTCATTTTAAGTCTTTAAAGAAAGTTAGAATTTTTAATTCGGTTGGGTATTTTTTGGTTTTTTGGGGCTTTTTTGTAAGATTTCATTGCAGAAAAAAAAATATTTCATTGCAGAAAGCTGAAACTAGCACTAAAACTAGCTCTACTTGCTCGTTAATATAAAATTGAAAATATAAGCAAAAAGTTGCTAAACCATATCCTCATATCCAACACAAATAAGGATGCAGCATCAGTGTATATATATACATATAAATTTATGAATTAAATCTAAAAATATATAAATCTAAATTAATTTATAAAAATGGATACTTTCTCAAGACGAGAAACAGCAAACTAGCCTAACTCAGCAAAGAGGTAATGTTTGTTTCCACATCAGTTAAGACACTATTGCAAACATTTAATGGATACTCTCAACTAAGTTGCATATTTAGGCAAAATAAAATATTGTCAAAAATACAAGATTTTAGGCACATAGGCACAGGAATGATAAACACATGATGTATGACAAGAGTTTAAATTTCTCCTTTTCCCCTTTTTCCCTCAAGAACCTCTTTAAATTCATCTGTTCAAACAAATCTCACAAAACCAAAAAGTTTTTGTATCTCATTTGTCACAGACACATTGGTAGGATAGGAAATTCTTTGAATTAACATCTCAGTGTTGATGGTTGTACACATCAAGCTTGCACAAGGCTTGGGAAAACATAACCCTTACCTAATACAACCCATGAAGAGGAAACAAAAGCAACCAGAGAGCCCAGCACAGCAACTCTGCCTTCATTATTTCCCTTGAACTGTACTTTTCTCTTTGTTTCTAAAACCACTCTTCATTATTTTTGTACAGAAACTTGCTCTCTATTTTAAAAATCTGTAATATGAAGTATTTATACAACAGGCCTGGAACATTTATCACTGTGACATAGAAAAAGAAGTAAATAGGTTCATCACAGTGATTGAAGGGCAGCAAATGAGCTTTGTTTAATTCAGATGTTTTATTGGAAGGAGTAGGCTTCAGTGCCTCAGTCACGCAGCAGCAGTGTCTAGGGAATAAACTGCTAGAGGCCAATTAATTAAATAGCCATGACGGGATAACATGACCTTTTATTTTCCAAGTATTTATAATTGCTTTTTTAAAGACTGAATAATAATATATTTATATACAATATATAGAAATGATCAATTATAAATACTTTATCATAATAGAAGAGCAGCAAAAATTATCTAAATTTTATATTGCTGTCTTTGATAGCCATTTATGGGCTTTCAGCTGAGAGTAAAAGACTGTCATCATCAACTGAATTCAATTTCACATCGGCAAAATTGATTCTATTAAAATAAACCTACTGGCACAAAAAGGCAACATTCATTGTTTCTTTCCAGCCAGCCATGAGAGAAAGGGAAAGGGGGCTCAAACTATTTCTGCTTTCATCAATAATGTCTTTAGATGGCATCCTCTGTGCTCCTTACCAACACTGCCCTCTGAAGAGCCTTCTAGACTTTCACTCAGTCAGAGCCCAAAAGAAAGCCAGCACTTTTTATCACACAGAGCTGTGTGATTGCCTCTTCTGTGCCCCTTCCACTCAGACCTCACCACCATGAGCACAAACCAGAGATACATTTCTACACCTCTGATTTTTTTGTAAATATTGAAAGTAGTAGAATTGCTCTGCTCAAATATATCAGTAACATCAAAACAGATTCAGAATTTAGGCTAGTTAGGAGAGACTAAAGGTTAAATACTGATTGACGGGAAGTTATTAAATTGAAACGTTTTCATTGACAACATCTCATCTCTATGAGCTGAGCAATCTGAAGTCATGCACCTACAAACAGTAATTCTGCTGTGTCCAAAACCTTAGCAAGCAGCAGATTGGAACCCTATCAGGACCAGAAAGAGATTTACACAGCTGGTCCCTGCAGCGGCTCTGCCTAGGGAGGCACACTCCAAGGCTTGGATCTCTTTTCTAGAATGATACACCATAGTGCAGCACATCTAAGTGCTGCACATCATTTTCAAGAACCAGCTGTCTAAAATGAAAGTCTACACTTATCAAACAGAATGGCACTCTATCCACATCTTCTCAATTTTACCTAACTTGAAAGAGCCAACCAGGCTATTCTACAATGGAAAACTGAAAATTTACATTGCAAGCTCGACATTTATCTACTGACTGGTTAGTAACACCAGTAAAAAGCACCAAAAGCATTCAAAGTATTGTGGTTTCAGGCATTTTTGTAAGCTCACATAATAGAGAAGGTTACACCCTGCAGACCTCTGAAATTTTTACAGATGTTCTCACTTCTTTTTATTTAATCAGGCCATGCTTATTACTTAGCAGAACAGATAATTTGAAAGTATTTTCATGCCTTAATCACATTAGCTGGGTTTCAAATTAATTGCTACCTTTAGGCAGTACTATTAGTCACAGGCAACAGAGTTTGTTTGGCTTCTCTTTCTTTCTTTCTCAACGTGATCCAATAACATGTATCAAAATATTACTTTATTAATGAAATTAATAAATAATAATTAATAATTTATACAGCACTTATGTGAAGTAATTTTTATAAATACATTTAGATCAGTACAAAGTTAAATGCAAAACCTAATAGGCAGTAGAGCGGATATACAGCACATCTAATGCAATGTCTGCTGTTGTCACAGATATTGTGACACAGATATATCACCTTATTCACAGATATTTACAGATGTTAGTGCTATTTCCTAACTCCATGGTGTTTCTCAGCTTGTTTGTGGACTTAAGAATTTTCTATATTAGTGTAAATTTACATAGTAGACTGATTTTTGTACGCCATTTTCTCATTGAAAACTATCATTTTACATAGTAGAAATTTAATATTTCACTGGTATTCTTAACAGCCACTATGCACAGTGTTGAAACATCCAGGACTGTACTAGAACTATTATTAACCAAAATAAAAGACTGGTAAAGGTTTCTCCATTAACTCCCATTCAGATATGGCTGAACATGACTTAGACAAGCCATGATACCTGTGGCATTCAGTGCAAAAAAAAACAAACACTGCCCTTGGTCTTGGACTTTTATATCTCTGCTGTAATGACAGGAGGAAAACATTTCTAAAATAAAAAATTAAACATATTTGAAAAACCAAAGGCAAATTTTAAATCTAAAATATATAGTACAGATGAAAATCACAGTGGTAGGGAAACTACTGTTTAGTCAAGTTTTTAAAAAGGAAGAAACACAAAGCATGTTGCACGAACCACACATATTATCATATTATCTGAAAACCAATGTGCTGACACATATTATCATATTATCTGAAAACCTCATATTATCTGAAAACCAATGTGCTAAAGGTTATTAAAGTCAAGATACAGAAAACATAACTTCACTAGACAGGCTGAATCCATATAGGGAAACTAGCAGTTGCCCTTCAGTTTGTCTGAAAATGTGCAGGCATAAAATGATTATCTAAAGCGGAAGGAGTTTAATCCAAATTTCCCAAAAGAAAAGTGGACTGGAAGTGAAGGAAGAGTTTCCTAAGTAGAGGTTTAAGAGGAGAAGGTAAATAAACATTACCCAGCTAGCATCAGGTTGTCAACTTTAAATGAGTTAAATCAGTGAGATGCAATAAGTCTGAACCACAGTCAAAAGATTAAAATTCAAAAGCCTGAAATATTTTGTATTGCCATAGAGCATAATGAATTCATATCTGTCACTACCAGGAAATGGGATACAAAGTTGTATAAAGGTCAGGAAGCACAAATCAGTCTAATAGCACTTTTGTAATACTTTCCATATTACATACTATCAAGAATTATTTCCCACAGTTTTTCTTCTTTACTTTAACAACCCATACATACACAGTTTCCTGACACAATGGAAAACCTGGCATCTACAACACCTCAATAAGATTAGAGCTAGTGAATGGCAAAAAAATAAAATGTTTCAATCTCTTAGAGGAGTTTAGCTCCAGAATAAATTTATAGTTCTGTTTTAGGTTCAATGATAGCTGTCCTCAATGCACATAGATGAGATGTATTGCCACACTGAGCATTGTATTTAAGGTCTACTTCTATAATTTTTTTTCCTGGCTAGTCAGGGAATACAAACAGATGTTGAAATTTTCATAAAGATGAGAGAAACAGAAGACAGAGAAGAAGCACATCAATTATTTTAGCCTGACCATGTCATTGTCTAGAACATTATTTTGTCACAAGTGTTCTGACAGCTGCGGGTGCACCTGAGGGAGCTGACACTGCAGGGACACGCTGAGCCCAGCCGTGCTTGGCTTGCACAGAGATCAGTCTGTGTGCAGAAACCTGGCCCATTGGATCTACTGCACAGACACAGACCAAAAATAAAGCACTTGCCATCCAGTGCACGGATATTTATTTTTCCCTACCAGAAAAAAAATTACAGTGCCATGCAATGTTGCCCTAGTAGTGCATCTTTTCCAAAGTGCTCACTGAGTCTTTGGTCACTTCTGAAGTTTTCCATGCAGCTGCCCAACCCCCAGTTACGGCATCTGTGGCAATGGTATTTGACACAAAAATGGATAAAGCTACACTAAATACAATACAACTTTACTATATATCAACTTGCATGAAACAAAATACCAGCTGAATTTTACATATTGGGGGGAGAAAAGCCACAAATCACATCTTTATTTTTTATGTTGACATAGTTTTAACTTCTAAAAGCAATAACGACCATAAAGCAGACCATATAATCTGACCATTACATTGTCTTCCTCTACTTTTAGTGTTTTAAAATACTAATTTTATATGAATGGAATTCCTTTTTTTAAAGCAATCTTGTTAACTGTTCTCAGGAGCATGTTTCAACACACTTTTTTAAGGGACTACTTAAATATGCAACTCCACTGCTTTACTACTGCACATGCACACCACGGAGAAAACAACCCTGTACCTTAACTAGTAACCTACTTGCTTGTCTTCCATTTGGGTCAACTGAGAAAAAAAATATTGAAACCATCATGAGTATTCTAGACTAACTGTGACATTACCTTCGTCAGCTGAAACACTTCAAGAAGTACAGAATACTCCTGTATTTTTTTATACTTACAATCCTAAACTGTCTATCAATTCATGGGCTGTAAAATATACAAAAGTTTTCATACATTTTTGGAAAACATCAGGAATTCCTGTCCATATGAAAAACAGAATATGTGATATATTTTAAAAGTAAACTTCAGCTTGGTCTCACAGGAAGATTTCCTGGGCAAACATTCACTAGAATGGAAAGACTTGTTATCAAGCAAAATCATCTCTAAGAAAGGAAGAGTTTGAATAGGCTGCCACATCCCATCCCCTCTCCTGTAAATATCCATGTGACCTCCATGGCTCATCAAATCCAGTACAGTCTATAATCCAGGGCAAAGGGGACAGTAGAGCCTATGTGATAGGACATTTTGGTTAATAAGTGAGATAATGTGTAGCTCATACAAAGAAATCCACTTCCATCAAGTTGGATTGGATTGTCCTTGTAACATCCTTCCCAGGATGGTTTTCAGAGGAGCCTATGGGCAGTATTGTACTCATCCCTGGGCACATTTACTTTGTTGTCACTCACCTAAACATTTATTATCTCACATTTCTGAGTGCTCTCACATCAAGCACAGGTCCAGCACACATTTTGAACTCCAGCCTTGTGCCAAACAAAACTCTTCTTGTTCTGCTTCTGAATTCACAGCTGTCAAAGTCATACACAGGTACACTGCTCTGATCAAAGTACTGTGTATTGCACAAAGAATCTGCAACTCAGATTATCTACGCACAGATAAACAAAAGCTGCCCATATTTGAAGGGAGGAGCATTTTCAGGGATTAATAAATTCTACAGGAGTCCCAAAGAAGGAAAAAGGAGTTCAATTGACATAAGTATCATATTTAAAATATTTAAAATGGAAAAGGCTGAAAGACAAGAACAACTATTTTCTCATTTACTTAAACATTCAGAGTATGCATTTGAAGTAGTACTTTCCGGAAATGCAGGAAGCAGAATATACCTTTTATGTTAAAAGTAGGAATTTCCATTATAGATAAGACACCAGCCCTGTGAACAGGGTGATTGTTACACTATTTCCTTACAGAAGTGGAGAACCTACCTTAAAGCAATACTTGGTGCCTTTTTTACCTATGTAGGCTTTTGAAAAACTCAAATCCTTTTCCCTAAAATTATTTTGGTTTTTTTAAGATATAACTTTCTCAAGGGATGGAAGTACACTGGTACTGAAGAGTTATTTCTTTAAGGAATAGGAGGTGGGAGGTTCCCCCTCCAGTTGCAAGGTAACATGACAGATTTCATAAATTGAGGAAATGAGCATAAAATTCAATTTGTTTTCCCATATAAAATACTGTTAATGATATATTAACTTACATAACCAGGACTATCTCAATAAACTTTCCAATTATATGTGGGAAGTATTCTTTGAGATTGACATCATTAATACCAATGAAAATTAATGTGAATACCACAATGTTCCTTAGTGCATCATCAGAGGAACATTCCCCAAGGGAATTAATAAGGAATACCTATATTTAGCAGCAATGCAAAATAAAATAGTTAGAGTAAAGCTGGCATTACAGCAGCCCTTATTAATGCCAGAAGTTTAATTTTCTTTAAAGATTGAGCAGAAGACAAGTAAAGAGTAAAGGACAAACTTTTAATTGTTAACATGGCAACTATAAATCTGATTTGGAATACATGATGCCAGGAGAGTTGGCTGCAACAAAACAGAGTCAGCAAAAGAACAGATGATATACACTGCTTCAGTAAATAATGCTTTCCTGTGGTTTGAGTATGGCTGGAGCAGAAGAATCTTTCAGCAACTTTAACTAAAACTGAATCTGCATTACATTTATCACCCCACTGGCGACTACAGGAAAACAGGCACACACTTGTTCAGGTCTGAGGTTCTTTGAAGAGACTTTCCCTTCTTTCCCTCTCCTAATGTAGGACAGATCTTTTCCATTATTTCCAAATTAAATTTGACCAGTAAAACAACATAAGATTGTGCAGTGAAAAATCTATCCAAAGTGGTAATTTCACTACCATGTGAAGTAATACCAGCAGGTTTTCCTCATTTTCAAGCTGCAAAACCTTTGACTTTTTCTCCCCTGGGACTAAAATTAGAAGGTGCATGCAGTGAGGGATAAAAGAGGGTGGCTGGGAGCACAAAGGTGGTACAAACTTTGCCACACCCTCTCTTCCCATATCCTTCTCCAATTACATTCTTTTGTGGGTCTCTACATATAGCTGGCT
>NW_005054300.1:6642935-6706959 GCF_000277835.1 Geospiza fortis | reverse complement strand
CTTCCGTCATTCAGAATATTTTGCTGGAGGTTGGTTTTGCTTGTAAGTGAACATCTCTCCTAATGTCTGCTATAAATTAACCCATGAGTGCAAATAAAGGGATTTTTTATTGCATTATGATTGGTGAATTTCCTTGTGAGAAAATGCTAAACAAAAAAAAAAAAAATTAGCCCAATGATAACATTTTAAGCATATGTATTTCTGGGAATTGTATTTGCAAGTTTAATAATGAACAGCAGTCTTTGTCAGTGGAAATCTTGGTTCTGTCGGGAAACCAGGGAAAGGGAAATGGTAGGCGAAAGGGAAATGGTGGGCTGGTGTATTTTATCTATAAAACCATGGCCTCACAAGCATTTAGAGGCATTGTTAGACAATATTAACATATTGCATTTTATAAATTACATTCTCTATCATGTATACAAGGAATGATATTAATAATTTTATATTACTTTACTAGATGTGTACTTGAAAGCTGTAGCCAGGAGGTTTTAGTGCTCATATAATCAAAACTTATAAAATTAACTTTTAAATACGTGTTTGACTGCAATGTTTTGAACAGTTAAACAGCTGCTTGAATGGGAAAACGTAACTTCCTGTTACAGTGGTTCACAAATTCCTGATTTTGTTGCCTTGAATTCAGAGCACCATCATGACACTTTAAAAGAAAAAAAAATCCGAAGCGAATTATTTCTTAAGGCAGGGTCTTTTTGTAAATTTTCACCTTATAAAAATGCACTGGAATAGAGCATATATAGAGATAAGAAACTATCTTGGCAAGTTAACTGTTCAAATGCCTTTTTGCCAAGGCAATGCAAAAGTTTTCAGTATCGTGCCAGTTGATACCAACATAGCTCTGTGGCTCATAAGTAACAGAAAACCCAAATTGGATATAAAGCCACCCACTAAGCTGAAAATATTTAGAATTACAACCTTACCATGCTATAATAAAGGATTTCACAAGGTTCCTATTCACAAGGTTCCTATTCACAATTCCTATTGCAAACAGCTCCGTACATTAAACATTTGATGATATGAGAAAAACAGGACACTGTCTGAGCAAAAACCTTCTGTCTAGCATAGCAACAAAAATAAATATTTCCCTCAAAAACCCTTAAAACTGTAAGTGAAGCTACTTTTATTACTTATACGGGATGGACTTTATCTTCTGGGTGGCCAAGTATGCACTAGCAAAAGAAAACGAAGAAGTTTTGTAAAAAAAAAGTTCTCAGACCTTTGTGGAGGACTACGTGGACTATTAAGTCTTTCCTGAATTCTGAGTTATATTTCAACAGATTGTAAAACACTGCATACAAACTGGCACAGCACGCAGTTGAGAGAGTTCGTGATATGCCAAACTCTGGCATTTCAAAATAGTTAAAAGGCAACCTACTGACATACGACAAATTTCCACAGACAGCAGCAGCTGCACGGCCTGGTAGTTTTTCCACGATTAGCCTCAGTTACAATTTGATGACTGAATTAAGTTATCTGCTAGCACTTCCAGCTGGCACATTACATTACTTTGTGGTGTCATGTTGTTTGTCCATGGCCAGTATTGTGACATGATAAGCTCCACGTTTACCCTTTTTTAAATCTTGGAACTTCATGCAAAGTACTGATTGTACTGATTTCTTTAAGTCATAGTCAATCCAGGCCTTATGAATTCTAGTTTTACATAAAATTCATCAAAATAAACTTATAAGCAAATTAAATTCTCTCATCTCTCCACACTGTGGAATTGTACATGACAAGACTTGGGGAAAAGATGGTCCAAAGATGCAGCTAAATGGCACCTTGGGGGAAAATGAAGCTTCATGTCGTTGTATTTCCTGGCTTTCAGACTGCTGCAAGAACAGAAATAATCTCTGGAAGATCAGTAGAAACTCAGGGTAGTTTACTGAAAGCATTTTTGGGTTGCCACCTAATCATAATTCCCCAAAGACACACAGTCCTGTCTCACATCCAGCCTCTCTGTGTCCTGGATTCTAAGTGCTACCCAATGATGCATTTGAAGGATATCAAAGAAAATATAATATGATCAGAGGCAAGCATATATATGAAGGAACAAAGGTTATTACTTTGCCAATGCCCACCCTTTTAACGCCAAGGTGCCCCATTACCTCCCACAGGCACAAGCAGCCCACCCCTGGTGTTCTGACTGCTGGGGTGGGTGCCTGCAGACAGGGTCAGGCTGCAGATCTCCTCATCCCATAGTCACAATGACAAAACTGACCTGCTTCCCCCCATTACCATTCAATCTGCTGTACCAGAAATGGGAGACCTCTATGAGATCAGTGTGCTCATAAGCTGTATTGCTCCTAGTGTTGTATTTCCTCCTAAAACACTGAAGTTTGAAACTGCATACATACAGCTGACCTCAAACTCCTGAATCTGATTTTAAAAATAGTGATAGAGGAGTAATTCCATTGTCAAGACTCATTTCGAGACACTGGGAATAATTCACAGTGGTACTTTGACAAACAAGTACTTGTGAAACAACTATTTCTTGTCCTCTCTGGTGTTAAAAGAAAGCTTAAGTGTTTTTTTCTTTACATTCCATTGTACTTTATCGCCATCTTCACAAACGCTACTAGGTTTATTGCTGTGAAGCCTTAGGAGAAAAAAACCCCACAAAATAAAACATGTTTCTTGTTCCATTTCAAAACATTAATTCCTCTATTCAGTTTCCTTTTCTTAAAAGCAGAAACATAATTTAAGGTGAATAACTTCTCAAAATGTAGACAAGGAAGCAAGGACAACCTTCCTGAGAAAGCAAATTAATAGAAAGGATGGGACTTTATACAGTCCTATGGCTGTTGACTGATGTCACCCCATACTTCTGAAAGCAAGGATAAACCATTTATCAATATTTTACTAAACTAAGCCATATTTAGTAGGTTTTGAGATTCTCTTGCAAGATAAGCATTTTACTCATACACCATTTTTAATGACATTGACCTTTATTATTTCCAATAGCGCATCAAAACTAGGTGGCTGCTACATGGGGTCTCACACAGAGTCAAAGATCCTCGTCTGCCATGCCACTGAGTTCCGAGGATGAGACCCAACTTCTCACCAAGGATCCAAGCTCCTCTTGCCTGCTCTGAGACCGTCCTCACTTCCCCTGCCGCAATTACAGCAGAAACTCTAATGGAACATAACAACATTGCTGCCCAGATCCACCACAACACATGAGCACTTCCAAAAGGTTTCCCTCTTTGCAGTTACAATAACTCTGTTCCCCAGCCCATAATAAAAACTTCTGAAAATAATCAAGGGAAAAAAAAAGCATCCTCTTTTCTGAGATCAAAATGATTTTGCAATGGAATTTTGGTTTTGTTATGTGGGTTTTGAGGGGAGGAAGGGGGTGATGGTCTTCCAATTAACGTGAATGTGAGTCTTTCCGGAGCAAGCAAAATGTGTAAGGAATGCAGAACGGAGCCCTTGAGGTATATGGGGGATGGTGAGGGAACAAAATTAAAAGTGACTGAGGTGCCTCTGTTAAAACCACCTACTTTGTACGCACATGAACATTTACTCATTAAAGATTCATAAGAACTTTATAGTTTTAATGCACATGTGGCCGGTGTTACAGTTCAATAGCCAGAACTCTTAAAAAGGAAACAAAAAAAAAATCAAAAAACAAAACAAAACTACTAAAAAAAAACCAGAACAACAAAAAAACCACGATACTTTATTTCTTTAAACTGACTTTCTTTTCAGGGGAGATAGAAACCTCCTTTTTAAACACCAAAGCACAGTTGCTGCAAAAGCCTATCATTCTAAGAAAGATCTGAACAAATGAAAACCAAATCAATATTTTTACTGCCTCCAGGTTAAGAGGCATTTTCTGGCCCCAAAAGGGATGAAATCATGTCCCTTTTTAACAATTAGCAAGATGTCTATAAGGAGCACCTTGAATGGCTCCTTAGCTACAAATGATAATAAGGCAGAAAAATTGAGAAAATAATTAGGGAAGGGAAAGACTGAGGGAGGACTGAGCTACATGTATTAGTATGAAAGACACACCTCTGGCATAGTTGTGCAAAAGAGATGTTTTGCAATGAAGCAGCAAATTGTGTAAGCTTTATCCTGCAGAGGAATTACAGGTTTTAGTTTGACTTTTTTGCCCCCAAGACACTCCTAAATAATTTTTTTCAATACGGCCCAGACCATTCACTCATTGCCAGTTGCCCCCCTAAGGTGCCCTGCAATGTGTAGCTGAAGAATGTTATTTTTAAGCAATGTGAATTATTCCTTTTTCCTCTTCACTGTGAGGAGCACATTACTCCCTCTGCAGGATCCACCAGTCATTCCAGGGATAAGGAACATAAAACAAACACATAAACACAGGTGTCCACCAGTGTCCTCAGCCAGGCCTAGCCAGCCCTGCAAGTAACATCACATGCCTGATGGTTTAAGCAGGTAGGAACAATTAATTTTCTTCCTTTTTCAGCACCTCTTTGGTACTCTCCACCTTCTCTGTGGAAGCACCACCATCCTAGCATTTGGTCATATCTGTACAACTCCACACAGCTGATGGATTTGCATCTTCCCAACTCATGTCCACTGCGGTACCAACAGAAATTTTCCAATCCTGCTTTCTCCACCTGGATTTTTATTTAATTTCATACTCCATTTTTCCTTCTCCTACATTCATCTTCTTTTTTACCATTTCCAATAATCTTTTTTAGAAGCAGGGACCCTAGCCAGAGAGCTGTGTTATTATTACCATCTACAAAGATCACCTTCCTCTCCAGTTCAGCTGAGCACGCACAGTTCCCTCATGTTGGTTAATGCGCTGCTTGGCTCAGTGCTGTGACACTTCAGTGCAGCTGAGAAGCTCAGAAGGTATTGCTCTGCAAACCCGGATAAAATAGGCAGTCTTCCTAGACATTCATTTCTAACTCTGTCAAGATTATTATAATAAATCCAAAGTTAATGTCCCTTTATTAGTAAAACATTTCGTGTTCTCTGTTTGACTTTCATTCCTCAGAACTGTTTGTCAAGAAAGTTCTCTATATCCTTAGATAATTACCTCACTATTGGCCTCAGGAAGATAAAACATTTTTTTACCAAATGAGCCTGTGTCATGTCAGGCTCAGTTAGAGATTAATAATGGATACTATGAATCTGCCTACAAATTTTCACACTTACAGTATCTTACAGCTACACTGAGATTGACCATACACAATAAATATCAGTCTCAAAAGCATGCAACTTAGCAGCAACAGGGAAGACAGGCAAAATGCAAACTGGACCAATTAAAGTTTGTTCAATAATGCACCTCAAACTCTGACTCAATATAAGCTTACTTTGCTTCATAATCTATTCTATTATTAACCATTCCACAGGATTATACAAAATTTATTGACACGCTCATGCCCACATCTAACATGTACAAAGACCATCGAGTTGACAGATATACTGAAGCATTCTGGAAACAGTAAGAGCAATGCCATTATGACACCTGGATTTCTGAGAAAAAGAAGGGAGCATATTTGATATTTGTCCGTATCAGGTATTTGATACACCACCATAAGGAAAATGTCTGGATTCTTAATGGTAACATTCAATAACCTACAGCCATGGTAACCCTTAAAGCATTATTTCTTAACAATCTTTTAACAAGTAAAATAAGTATGAAAAGGCAGATAACTCTACAGTCCAATTATCTTTTTTTTTCTCTCAGCTAATGCATAGTATTTTTCAATTCATTCTGCTAAGATCACCTAATCCGACTTCCTCGTAGTAAAATAATTATTTTAGCAATTAATGCTTGTATTGCTAAGTTCTAATAGGTCATTCAGAACTGAAACAGAAACTTTTGTCATTCCATAAGACCAAAATCTGACACACAACATTATTTTATGTTTCTGTTTTTTACCTTTCTGTCCTCATTTTTATAAATCTTAAGAATAATTACTTTAGGCCTGATTGGCTACATTCAAAGTTTTTATACTTTTGCAAAATTACCCTTTTTAAAGTGACACTAAGATATTAGCATTTCAGGTGAAACTTTTTTATTGTTTTATATTTAGTTCACTGTACAGCTTTTAGATACTCACTTTTAGGCATACTAAGCCACTGATTTGTAACTCCATCATCATGAACACAGACCTGGTAATCAGAATTCTCGTACTCAGTCCCCAATGAATGCAGTTAGAATTCTTCCATCCATTATTTCATTCACTTGGGCTATGTTAATTATGGTCCTGAGCCCTGTAAATATCTTTGAACTCCTTTCTCTCACTTTCTTTATCCACATGAATCCAGCAAGGTACTGCAATAAAGACTTTTACTGGGAATTTTCACAGTTTATACATCATACACACACAAATAATGTACCAAGAGCACTTTGTTTGAAAACTTGCATCTCAGCCAGATGGAAACAGATTACTGAACTGTCCAAGACCCCATCTGAAATAGGGACAAATTTCTGCCAGATTTCAAGTCTGAATATTTCAAATCTTAACGTAAGTGTTCAGGGAGGAGAGGGGAATGGATGCAAATCCCAACTTTGCATTTCTTTAAAATCTTGGCCAAAGCACATTTGTCCTCAGAAAGAACCCATCTGCTTTTTAACGAACCTCTGTAAGAAGTTAACCCCTGGCTTAACCTAAAATGAATCACGCAATAACCAAATGATCTGATGAAACTGTTCACACCAAAGATTAAAAACACAGAATTAGAACAAATCTGTACTAAGCTCTAAGAAGAGATTTCTGCTTATGGCAAGAAAAAAAAAACCCCACAAAATTAAACTTTTCAACCTTTTAAGTGTTTCATTGGAGAAATAAGTCCACATTTTAGAAGATTTTAAAGAAAATTTTTGTACAAATAATCTTTATGATGCTACATTTGCCTGAAGTGGCAACACTACTATTTTAATGACAATATCTGTTCCATCCTAGGAAAATAAAATATACAATTCTATCAAACAGCCATAAAAATAGGGCATAAAACATGTTTTGAAAGAGTTCTGTGGTGCAGCAAATTAGATCATTTTTCCTCAAAAAAAAATTTACAACCTGTACTCATCTTTCAACCAAGAAAACCAAGAATGGGTACTCAGATTTATAATGGTACAAATTATCTAAAAAAAAGAAAAAAAAAGTAATCCAAAAGTATGGGAGATGTGTAGAAACTGAACTGCTGAGCATTATTCCAAGCAAAAATCATGCAGATCAAATGATTCCTGATGTACTTTTTGCTGATGAAAATCATGCTATACCAAGACTAGACTGGACTCCAGAGAAGTTTCTTTAGGATTAAAAAAAATTATAATTCTTTGGGTCTGGCAACAGTTAATCAATTTCACTACGACAATCACTAATTAAATGTTACCTGCAAACACCCTGGAAACAGGCAGCCCAAATCACCAGGGGGTGGTGAATGTATAGGGATATTTTCCTTGGCAGAACTGTAACCTTCCTGTGCAAGGCATGGAAAGCTCAAATCCTTTCCTTTGCCTCTGTCTCTGAGAGCAGAGAGCAAAGAGGGGACAGAGGAAAAAGACCTGCAGCAGTGCCTCATATTTTGTTTCTATCACTCTTCTCTTACACTGTTCCCTGAAGTCCTTTCTGTGATGTGGTTAGAATGAAAAACCAAGAAGCAAGGCAATCACATTCAATGTAATTGCATAAAGTCTTCTTTAAAGTACTTACGGGTACACTTCAGTATAACAGTACTAACACCTAGAAATTCTTTGTTCTCAGCAATATAATAAAATGAAATAAATATATGTTTAGGAAGATACACGCAAATAAGCCAGAAAAAGAAAGTTTACACAATCCCAAATTTAACATACAAAAAATGCACAAAATAGCTGACATGCAAAAGAGAAAGGTCAGTAAAGAAAAAAACCAAATTGCTTTGCCTTTTAGCACTGGAGGATGCAGATAGCTTGCTGGGTAATTGGCTGATTGACTGTTCTGCTAACTTTCTGGGTGAGTGGTGGAGCAGTGAGGCTGCTTTCCTTCAGGCTCACTGCTGGCATATTGGCACTGATATTATACATACTTGCACATGCGCTCTCTCTTTTAATTTCTTTGAACCCATACTCTCTGTCTCACACAGGAGCCAGAAAATTCAATGGGAAATGAAAGGTAATTGCATGTAGAACCAACGCTGCCAAACTGCCAGTATTGTTCTGATCTATCAGTTAATTTTTATGTTAATTTATCCTAGCAACCGATATAAACAGTGCACTGGTGTAGCTCTAAGTAGAAATCTACTATTATCTCAATATTGAAACAAGAGAAATACCATTTCTAGTTTCACTCCAGCCTGATTGAAGTAGGAAAGTGAGCAGCAGCTGCTCTCACAGTTTACTTTTCTAACATTAGCCCAGTACTAAAGTTTGACAGTAAAATTTGTAACTAGTATAAAAGGTTCATTCAGTCATTCTGCAAGACCAGTAATACTGTGCATGATCCCATCTGCTTTTTGCTGGCTCACTACATTAGTGTTTGTTTTTCATATATCATCTTTTAAATGTTGAACTACACAATTACTTAATAGGTCATTAGAAAAGCTTTGGATTCAGAAAATGTGCAGTTCATGGAAATCTGACTGAGGATCACAAAATAGTGTAAATGTTGTTTATCCTTCCCAGCAATTTTGTAAATAGTAAGTTTTCTTTAAACCCAGTTAATGAAAACAGTATCCACATCTGCTCTTAGATGCAACTAACACACCAAGAAAATGGGGCAATCAATGGGTCTTCATAGTGTATGTACCACCAGTGGCTTAAACAGCACACTACAGCAACATATGCAAAAACTCTAAAACATGCAAGCATTTAAATAAATAAATAGAAATCACACAGCTAATGCTCTATAGTTCATTAAAAATGCTAGGGTTTTAGCCAACTGAACCTCAACCTCACTATGACACACCAAGTATTTAAAGATATTAATTCCCCAGGTTCATTTAGCAAAAGAAAGCCAGGCACAGCCCAAGGTCCATGAGCTGTAGCAGAGCAGCAACAATGCCATACCTGTACCAGCTTTTGTGTAAGTTGGCCTGAGCCCAGAGCCCCGAGGGTTCACGCTCGCTGCTGGCGCGTGCTCAGCTCCATGTGTCCAGCACACAGCCTTCATAAATTATGCCTCTACATTCTTTGTAGGCATCAGGCTGAGTTTCATTTCCCAGCCCGCACCTACTTCTTTTTCCCTAAAATGCCTGCTAATATAGCTGCTCAGTGGAATGCTGTATTTTCTCCAGAGACATTGGCTGTTCCTTTGAAAAAGAGATGAATATTGGGGAACAGCACCTCTGTAAGAACATGGAGACATAGCAGAGCCACAAGTGCTGCTGAGAGACATTAGGTGGGCTGAAGAAATGAAACTTGGCTTAGCTCACCTTTGTGAGCAGTAAACCCTCATTCTTTTATTGAAGAATTGTCATATGAAAAAGCTTTTACAGATTTGTGGGGGAAATGGACCAAAAGTCATTCGATTACACAGGCACGTAAGTATAGAGTTGTTTAAAAGAATCATGCACAGCTGCTTTTTAATCAGCAAAGACCCTTTAAAGTAGTTATCAGCACTGTACTATGAGGATCTGCTATGTAGACGCTCCTACTAAAAGCACAAATATTATTCAATCTTCTTTAACCTAAAATAAACTGGGGTTACACGACACCAAAACATGATGTATACACATCATTTAGTCCATACTCTAGAAGTAGCTGGGCTTATAATTTCTTTTCTATTAATATTGTAGAAATGAAACCATACAGCTTGTCCCTTTAAGACAGGGAAATCATAGAGATACTCTTGGATCCAATACTGCTGTATGTTAAAGGACTTATTAGAATTTAAATTACTATTGTGTATTGTTTTAATATGTCTTCACAGCATGCACCACATGCACACCACAACACCTCCTTTGCAGCTATTACACTGTACATTGGCTACATCAATTAACAGAAATGCACATTATATATTATTGACCCATTTAATGCCTAATACATTTTTCCACAGTCTATTTTTTCTTCCTAATGTGCACTCAGAACACACACCATGAGTTAGTTCTGCTAAGAAAGTCACAGATCTGTGCACTCACTACAGGAACACGGTGCATATAGACATAGATCAGAATCTAGGGACTCCCTGTTAAAATTGAACTTGGGCACACCTGGGCACACTTGGGAACACTCTTGCACACCTGGGCACACCCATGCACACTCTTGCACACCCTACTCACACTCTTGCACACACGTGCACACCTGGGCACACCCATGCACACTCCTGCACACGCATGCACACTCGCGCACACTACTCGCACTCCCCCACACCCTCGCACACTACTCATACTTGCTCACACTCTTTTGTTCTATGTTTTTCCTTTCATTGTCACTGCTTATCAAAGATTTGAGCAAAGCAAGTAGAAAGGTAGGAAATCAATGAATGAAGGAGAAGTTATGTCAGAGCTATTAGCTAAGATGAATTTTCTCATCTTACAGTAATAGAGAGTCTGAATACATGAGCAGATAGCTCTATGAAACCAGGGAGCAGCTGTTGTACAATAACATAGTCAATGGGGAAAAATGAGTGAAATGCCTCATTTCTGTTCCAAGTGAAAGACATTTAATTTGACTTACACAAATAAAATACAAAGTAATCATCACAGACTGCTCCGCAAACACCTGAATGCAAGGACATCAGGAGAGAAGACCTGTAACAAAATGTCTGTATTTTACCCTCTGTGCAGATGACTGAGCTTAGAAAAAAAAAAGTTCAATTTACTGAATTCTCAGTTCTCAAGAGAGCAAAAAGAAAAGGAACACCACCACCCATCCAGCACTCAACCTGAAAACAGGGACAACAAAAATAAAAACAGGATGGAAAATAGGAATCGATTTGATGTCCTCAGCAGGAAGCTTTAAATTTTCACTGGGCTTCTTTAAGTAACCATTTGGTCAGCGCTGGCTCGTTATGCAAGAGCAGAGAAAGCAGCTTTGTACAGACCTCCTAAGCCCTAAAGTCACAGTGAATTTCCCAAGGATATTTATTTACTGCATGTAAAGGGGTGCAGAGGCGTCTTTTCTATATTCAACTGTATCAGTTTTACAACATGAACATCATCTCTGAATGCTAAACTAAGCTGAAATTTTACTTATCTGAGTATTCAATTAACTGGATTAAAATCAATTTTTTAGACTATAAAGAGAAAACATTGCCATTGCATATAAAATAAATCTTTGCAGATAATAATCTTACTTTTAGATACTTCAGGCATTGTGCCCATAATTTTTTGTTAAAGATGTGTACAATTCATGGTTCTTTTCATGATGTCACTAAGAGATTATCATATTTTTGGCTTGCTTAGATGAGGAAAGTGAATATTACATCGCTGTTTATAAATGGTGAACCCTACAAAGAGAAAAGGATTAGTATAAGTTAAAGGATAACAATACTATAAAATCATATGGATAAAAATAGGCTATGAGCACATTTAGATCATAGATAAGAAAAAGTAGAAATAAATATTTGGAGCAGCCTTAAAATATTTGTTCCGTTTTATATTGTTTATGCATGAATATAACTTACTAGAGTTAGAAACTGCAGATTGTGACATGATTTTTTGCATATCCAGAGCTGAATCCTCCCCAGGCATCTTCCAGGACCAGCAACATTTATTTATTTATTTATTGCTTGATGTAGAACATGGTTTCAGGAGTTTCTCCTGCTCCTCCTGTTTTGCTAAAAAAGGCTAAATGAGGGTGTATTGGATAGTTTATGCTGGTAACCTGCTCTAGTCCAGTACTGAAAAGTCAGTGCCTGTGTTGGTGTCCCTCGCTGGCACAGTCATGGCTGAGGGAACTGTAAGAATGGCTGATGAGGATTTATTGGTTACAGTGGCAAAGACACGCAAAAGAAAAAGCAAAACCCAACCTGTGTCTCAGTACAATTTCTTCCTTTGTGACACATTATAAGCCACAGAGCCATTATATTGAACTGAAGTTCCAGTGCTCTTAACGGAGAGCTGGAAAGCTGTTAATGGACTGGCTCGTTTGTGGTGTATATGATGAGAGGGAAAGCTGGACAAATTTTCTTTTTCTCCCTGGAAGTTCAGGCTGGCTGCAACCCCTTCTGGTCTTACATTCCTAAATATTTTTGTAAGTTCACATAACCCTGTACAGTAGGAAAGCTTAATACAGTATTTAAACTTCACTCAAATGGGAGAACTGTCCCTGGTGAGGCACTCGCACTTCTCAGAAATACCTAAAAACAATTAATGGCACAAAAAGGAAAAAAGCATCAAATTCTCAATTTAGCTGCTGACATAGTACATAAAACACCGTTTTGTTCTGAACACAATGTACTTTAAACTGCCCTTTCAGCTGAAAAGCATGTCTTTAAGGTCTTTAAAAAAGTATTAACTTACTCTGCATGAACAAACAAATGGGAATACTGAATGCAAAAAAAAAGAAAAAGGTAAAACACAATTGGTGAAAGTAATAAATGTACCATGTATCTGAGTACATACATTAGCTGTAAAACTTTCTTTCATTGGCCATTAATTACAGCATCATGGCAGAAGTGTTACAGTTATGGCTGAGGGTATGCTTTTTAATAAATTTGGCTTTCACAGGCACCTACAGCTAACATTTTTCCTGATTTAATATCTTTCATATTTTTCATAGACAGAGATTAATTGACTTTAAGAGATTCAAGTTGCCCCTTTGGCAGTTTCCTGGGTTATAAAGGCATGATAAATACATTTTAGTTCTGCTTCAACAAGTTTCTTGCATTATGCTAACTCAAGTGGCTTATTTTTAACTTAAACCACTTATTTTTATCAGATGAATCTCATTACCATTGCACATAGCAATTTTATTTCATTTTTTTAAGTTAACAAGCAAACAAAAATACCCATTTTATTTCAGCACAATGTTTCTCTCTGTATTCTCCTCAGCAAAACACTTTCAAAAGCAGCACATAGTGGAATTTTGTAATTCTTTTTTTTTGTTCACAGAATATGTGCATAGCTCAGACTATACAAACATCCTCTATAGCTCTCCCAGTCACTTTCCATTTCAAGAACGAGGCAATTTGTGTTAACACAAGACAGCTTATCATGTGCTAAGTCTGCATGCAATTTTCTCGTGAGAACAACCATTTTGTACCTACTTGACACACGCAGCACTACACGACACCCAACTAATCAATTCTGTCTATATTAAGAAGTGGGGAGAAAAACTGCCCACAGCTGTTATATTACATCAGCTTTACTAACTACTTCAGACAACTCATTTTGGGGATTTTTTTTTCTCTAGACTAAACTGGCATAAACCATAGCCCTTCTTTCCATTCCTTTTCAATTCTACTTTTTTTTTTTTGCCTTCTCAGAGATTATTGGCGAAGCACAAGCTTCCAGAGAACAAGCCGTGCTTTCTGCAGGCATCCCCAGAAGTTTGGAGGGCAGCAAGCTCCCAGGGTCATTGGTACCCCTGGAGCATTTACAGACTAGCATGATATGAATGAGAAATAGCATGTTTTCATCTGAGATCTCCCAGCCTCGTCTACAGACATGCACTTTTGGCAGACAATAACTTATTGTTAAAACAGGGGGTTTTGTCCTTATAAGTAAGCAATTGAGAAATGTCAATTGATATCAAGTCAGAGGTGGAGACACAAAAAGGAAAGCTATCACTAGGGCCCAGAAAACTCTCTGGGAGGGAAGGATTGAGTTTGGAGCTTCTCTTGGGACCCTCACTGTTACCCAACACCACCATGGTGTTGAGATGTCCTTAGTCAGAACTTGAGGTGTCTCACATTTTATGTATGCATACTACCAGGTGAGGCAACTTTTTGGTCTTCTTGAACATAAGCACATTAAAGACCACTTTGCACCTGAATACAACTAATATACAGTATTTTCTGGAGTTTGAGAGAGTTATTCCACCAATAGCCTACAGCTGAGGAATCAAAACCACATATTGAATAAAAAGATTCACCTACCAATTCACCTCACAGTTCCCTTTAAAAGATTAACTCAGTTCTTGATGAACTAACACTAATTTTCATCAGCTTGGCTTCTGAGAATGCTTCTCTCTGAGTTCATACAAACTGCCCTAAAACCACATTTCTGTTTTTCCTACTGTTTCAACCAGTCTGCATTTCTTCATAGAAATACAGCTTGCATTATTCTAAGTGCTAAAGTTCAGCTTTGTCAATCAAAAAAGATTCTATATTTTGTGACTATAAAGCAGTTTAAATGAAACACTGGTGCCTATGATAAAAATGGTCCTGTGAAACTGCTGTGTCCCCTGCTGAAATCTGTTTTGCAAACAGTTACACTCAAAAGTCCATCAATGCAGCCTGGCAAACCACTGACATCTTAAATACTGCTGCTATGTGCCAGCAGCTGGCAATTTTGTGCCCAAGCTGAAAGCACAATTCCATGTCAGAAGCAGAGGAAGGTGATCTCAGCAGTGCATTCAGAATGACACAAGTCCTGTCACCCCACGAGCAGCACCTGTGAGGGAAGGCAGCACTGAGCAGCTCTCAGACCTCACTACAAACCATGGAATTAACAGCAAAGATATGGCCTGGTAGCCCATGCTGTTTCCAGGAGGAAACAAATATACCACAGAAATAGACTGTGGCAGTTTAGCAGGCAAAAAAAAACCAAACAAAACAGGCTTAAGGTATAAAGAAAAGATGAAAATCACACTTGGTTCTGGACCCTTGTACCAGGAACAATGGGATTGATTTACTAACCTGTTTTTTAGAGTTAATTACTGCTATTTTTAAACAGCACTGTAATATCCCAAAGGAAACATCCTCTTTTTCTAAAATTACTGCTTTTTTTTTTTTTTGCACATTACAGCATAGCAACTCTACAGCAATAGACATACAGGTTATTTTCCTGTTGTCTCATCCTGTAAATATAATGTAGGTGACATCTAATAGTCTGTATTGTGACTTTGTACTGGTAAATAACAAATGAATAGAGGAAAAAATGCATTACTTTTCTGTCACACTGCATTACAAGTGCTTTGATAGATACTTCATGGTTGTAAGACTTACAGTACATACAACCTGTTAGAAAGAGGGTAATGTAATTTTACTTTTAATTTCTAACTCCTCTGTTTCTGACAGTCATATTAAGAATAGCAAAAGTTTTACAATTCCTGATAGAATGCTACATCTTTCTTTGATACTGTCCACTAGAACATAATGGATTCTGGCCTTTAGAGAGTTTGGGGAGGTTGCTTTTTTGGTTGGTGGCTTTTCTTTTCGTTTGCTTTTAGGGAGGCCATTATCAAAAAATACTCAGTTTTTTGCACTACTAAATGAGTAACTTACTGTTATTCATAGAACAAAGAGATCCATTAAGGACGACAGAATTAAAAGGAAAAAGCAATTTTTAATTAAGTTTGCCCAGTTTGACTTGTGACATTGATGTTTCTCCTTCTCTGGTTTCTCTAAATTTCTATGCAATGATAGCAAATTAGATACTCTCCTCCGGTGCAATTCATTAAAACACTGCCTGCAGCAAAATAATACTTACTTTGAAAAGCAATTCACCCTGTACTCCTTCAACTACAGTGAGGAACAACAGTGGCTTTTCCAAGTCCAGATCCATGACATTTTCCAAGGTTCCTTAGGTCTACTGTTGCCTCTTGCTGTCTTTACCTGCTTATGGGCAGGAATTTTCAACAAGCATCAGTAACCTCTATCTGCACACAAATACCCTGTATTTGTGTCCACTAAGGTTTCTTCCCACTCAGGGCAGGGATGTACAAAAATGACTTCACATAAGGTAGAAATGTAAAATAATTGGCATTACACAAACACCAATGTAACTTGTTCTTGCTTTCTCTTTCCTGATAACCTGAGATCTCTCAGTATCACTAGATTTGGAGATATTAAATAAGCAATACAGATGAAAAAAACAGAGAGGTAGAGAAAGATCAAGTGATGAGACAAAAATTGAATGAAAATTTTAAAAAACCCTAAAATGAGAGAGGTCCTTGACTCCAATCACTACTCTCAAATAAAAGCCTTTTCCTTCACAGATTTTCTTCTTTCTAAAGACTCTTTAACATCAACATATAAATATTGTATTACCTAACCATTATGTATTTGCTACAGTATGCATAAAAGTCCCTATTTATACAAAGTCCTTTATGCTCAAGAAGAATTGTTGTCAAGACATATAAGCTAAAAAGCTGTACTTTTAATTGAATGCAATGCCTAAAATATAACAACTTATCTTTGTCGTCAGATGATGACAAATGAAATCTGTCAATAAATAAATATTGTTGGGTAAAAACTTTGTGACTTAAACAGTCAGAAATAATTAGATAATTCTAGCTAATTAAGTGATAAGGGAAACTTTGCATTGTAACATTAAAATTTTATTTGCAATTACTAAATTTGTGGTTTTGAATTATTTACAAGATGTGATTCAAATATTGTAAATGTTAATGAGGAACTCTTGTTTAATGCTAAAAAAAACCCTGGCAGTGAGGAACTGAAGGTACTCTGGTGTTATAAGGATCATTTTCCTATCTCCTTTCAGTCTCATATCAGGCTCATACCAATCTCACCTATCCATGCCATTAATATTTCAAAATATTAAAATTATTTTATAGAAAATGTATTTTGTAGAAATAAATTGATTTCATGGAAAAAATACTCTTTTTTTGACACGCATTTAATTATTTTTCAGTAATTTAGTAATGCATTACACTCTTCATTGACAGGTACATGAAGTCAAATATTTAAAGAGCACATTTATTAAGTGAACATTTCTATCTTCTGTCTGTACCACAATATATGTGACATTGGCATTATTGAGCAACATGACCAAAATTATCACAATGACAAAGAACCAAGCACCAAAGAGAGGCAAAATCCCTGGGCTGCAGCCACCACAAAGACAGACTGGTGTAAGGAAACGCAGGAGGAGTCCCAGGATGGGTAAGGAATCTGGTTCTAAAACAGGATATAAAAAAAATCCCAGAAAAAAAAAAAAAAAAAAAAAAAAAGAAAAAGCTTACAGCAGCTGACCATGACATTTATACCAATGAAAAAATTAGATGACTAAGGAGGTGTGTGTATTAGACTCTGAAGAATACAGTCTAATTCACTAGCTTAACACTCATTTTCTTGGTAGAAATTGCTTTTCTCCATGCTCTAGGATGAGCCTTAAAAACCATTCACTTCACAGGAAGCTATTCTAATTTTAGGTGATAAATGATTATTATATGCATAACTATTTTCTTTTCTCTTTCTGATCTGTCCACTGCCAAATTCACTGGGTTTGTTTTCCCTTCAGCATTTGTAAAGCTCTTTATCTCCTGAGTATCTCCAACCCTTAAAACCAATTATCTGCAATTGACACATCTCTGAATGAACAGGTACCTTCACTTCAGTAATTCAGGAATTTTCAGAACTTTGTTTTTAAAGCTCAGTATTTACAAGTGCCTTTGTACAGACCATAGAGCAGGCAAACATATCTATCAATTAATATCAACCTGCCAGCTACATTAGCTGTGTTTAGGACTGACAAAGGGAACTCCCCGGCCTCATGCAAACACCGGCATCATCATAATTAAAAAGACAAACCCTTCCTCTGACACTGAAACCAAAAGGGCAACTGAAAGTTCAATGACTGCCAAGAGGAACATGAATTATCTTCAGTATATTTTAGAGTACAGGCACAAAGCAGAGTCTTGCTCCTGGAGAAAAATCCTTCCCCATAACTATTCCCATCCCTCTGCATCAAGCAGAATATGATCAATCACTTCAAACAGTAATGCAGCATAATGAGCTTTTGTAAACAATTACAAGCCAACACAGTGAAAAATTTTACATGTAAAACTGCTTGGAATTCCTCAGGTGTCCTAGACATATTACTAAACAAGAAAAAATAATGGTTGCAGGATCTGTACTTTAGTTCTTTGAGAATAAAGAAATAACTTGTTTGCTATCATTATTAACTGGACCTAGAAAATTTACTAAATCCATGCAGGATTTCAAATGCAAGAAAAAGTTGCAAGACAACTTCAGATGCTTAAGAGTTCTCTTTCTCAATATTTCTCCAAATACAACCACCAGATAAAATGGAATAGTTTTATTCATACTATGACTATTTACACAACAAATAGCCCTAAGAAACAGATTTTTAGATTGCCCTTTCCTTGAATACCATCACAGCATTTCTCTAAACACTCAGCTCAGTGGCATTTGAGGTCTCCAAGCTTATAAATTTATTTTCTGCTAAAAGTGCTTGCACAAAGTTAGGGGCACACTCCTCAGCTGCAAGATCTTCAAGGGAAAAAAAAGCCAAAAACGTTGCACAGCTGGATTCTGGCTGTCAGTCAGAGATATTGTGAGTTCATAATAACCAGTATTTTTCTATTTTTACAACAATCCAAAAAAGAACACATATTCTAAATTTAATCTATGAAGTTCCTAACTTTAGAGATGTCATACACAATGTGTTGAAAGTAAAATTGTTACCAGTTTCTTTGAGCATATTTCCAATTCTTCACAGTACCCAGGAAGAGCATCTGTTTCTTCATGTGCGTGTGTGCACATGCATATTTCAAATGTATGGGCAAGGAAAAAATGAGGAGGACAGTAATTTAGAAAATGTAAATTGCATGTTAAAATTGACAAACCTTTATGTTTTACACTTCCATTACTTGAATTTTGCTAAAGAAATTCTAAATATCATATTTTTGTAACAACTGCTTAACAGCATGTTTTTTGTATGGTCTAATTTTTATGCTTGCCTTTTTATTCCTTTTCATCCCTCAACTTAGTGTGTTATCACTTCTGTTGCACACTACAACACACAGCTGCAGAATGTCCCACTGAAATCTATTGGAAGCAGCTTTTAGGCAATCTTGCCTGATAATAACTGAGGACAACATGTGGCTGTGCAGCACTGACATGTGATTGGAACTTGATGCTACAGCAGCACTTAATAAAACTACACACAATCTAAGTGAGGCCTGGGAGAGTAAGACTCATGTAGTAGTACTAAAAAATAAAATCTAAACAAAAAATAAACTCATTGCTAAATTCTTGGAGATATTTTAGTATAATTTGTCTAGAAAATGCAACAAAGCAAGTTTCTGTAAAACAGCCACTGCTGCTTATTAGTGCCTGGCATGCTTTTCTTCTGGCTCAACTGGGAAAAATATGTGTAATCTTGCTTAGTGATCTTTCATCCTGATTTCCCAAGGAAACTGCTTATGCAACCACGGTCTGTTTGTGTACGTTTCTTTATTTGTATTTGCTGGTTCCCTCCCAATAGCTTCTGAACCCGTCAGAGGTTCAGTCACTGGGACAAAGGAGCAACAGTCTCAGAGGTATAATGCTCCTATAAACCTAATGAAAAAGTACATTTGGTTATGAAAGAGAGAGAGAGCAACCTCATACAGCCGCTTCTGAAAATCCTGAGCACACAATCGATCCCAGAGCACCAGGAGCCCACGGCAGGGAAGCCACCACAGGCTGCCCTGGGGAGGGGTAACATGGGCAGGGCTGTCCAGGCCACTGTGGTGCAGTGGCTGCTGTGCAAAGTAAGAAAATTAGCAGTGTGGATAATAGCTGCAGGACATATTGTTTTGCCCCAGCTGGCACCAGGATGAGGGGAAAAGATTTCTTTTCCTAGTCTGGATCTTGGCTTAAGGTCCAGCACAGCTGAAGCACCTGGCCCAGCCACCTCAGTCTTTGTCCCCAGAAGCATCCCATGGACTATGGCTGGCCAAATATCCTCAGGCATAAAAAGCCTTGCCACAGCTGGCACTAATACTCACTGCTGCACACTGAGGGGGATGGCAATGCTTCACAGCAGCATCCATAGCCCATACTGCCATGACAAGGCATCTGCAAGTAGCCTGGTAACATGCACTAGCCTGCAATTCTTTGGGTAATAGCATGGTCAAACCCATGTTGAGAAAATAAAAATAAATAAATAAAAATAGTTCTTTAAGAAGGAAACTGTCAGATTTTTCCATGTAATATATTGTTCCAATTATGCAATAATTCCACCACCAAATCACACAGACAATTCAGTTGTTCAGATCCCTACAAATATTTCACTAAATGAGAGTTTTCAGATTGCTGAGACTTACCTGAAAGGGCTACTTCACTCCTTCATTTTTCTTTTTTTTATGGTACCCAGAGCATAGGCAAAACTTATTTAAATCTCTGTTACAACTCCTGCTGTTCTGGGAAGGCAGAACACTGACTGCAGACAGGGAAGGCACTGAAACTGAAATCATTACAAGCTGGCAAGTCTTTGCCCTCAGCTCCAGACCCAAACTGAATTCTCAGCCTCCTGAATGTGAAGCCAGCCATCTCCACAGAGTGTATCATAGAAATGGGTTCAAGGTGTACATTCTCATTTAAAGAATTTACGGCCAGTAGATCTCCTCTGGTTAAATTCCACATAGCTCTTCATATTTTAACAAACAATTCCTTTACCACACTTGCTTCAAAAAAGCTTATTTATATTCTTATCTACACTTCTGATTTATTCCAACTCAAGGACCATATAACTGGACAGCATACAATATCTGTATAAAATAAAAGTTGACAGAAAACTGTTGTTCTGTCACAGTATTTAAGTTATGATCCTCACTTCTAAACGCCTCTTGTCTCTATAGTGTAAGCTCAGTGGCACAGGGGCACATCATGATCCAGATGCCATGTCACATTTGTGAGCCAACTTGTCCAAACCAGCATATGGCAATTTCTTAATTTCAGAAAACTGTAGCTGTGGAAAGGGATTGCCACCTCTACAGATCACTCATGAGTCACTGTTCATACACATACATAAAACTGAAAGTGCACCCTTGTGAGTCAGTGTTTTTCAAAACATTTTTACAAAATGCCCAGTAAAAATATTACTATTTCATACATGCCTTTTGATCACTATTTTTAATAGACATTACTACATTTCATTTTTAATATTAATGGATTATTATTAAATATAATACTATCTTTAAATTATTAAAAAGGAAGTAACTGTGTCGCTAAGCATATTTTTCTCTGGTTTCTTGGCTCTATCATCTGAAAACCTAGTATCAGGTTTCCTATAGCAGCAACAGTTTGAGAAAATCTGAAATGCTAACCTTGTTATTCTTATGTTATCATTGGAACAAACTGCAATTTTCTGAAAAACAGTTTGAAAAAACATATTCCATGTAAAATATTAGAATTCTACAATACCCTTAGTTTTAGAGAAATCAATTTTGTCTTACTCTTAGAATGGACAGTTAAGGGGTAAATAACCTTTCTTGATTTGCTTGATAGAATGAGAGTCCCACTTTGAGACAACTGCTCAGTGAGGGACCTCACTTGTGTAACATGATGCTCTTGAGAAATCACCAGAACCTGAGAAGACTGACACTTCTGTAATCCAATTCCTGTTGTAACATGCATTGAAAAACAAAACAATAAGGGGAAAGTTGTCATTCATTTATTGGAGTAGTGCTTCAAACCATTCTTTACCCAAAAAGAGGGTTTAAGCACTCCAGAACAGGACAGAGCCAGAATATACAAGTCATTCAATTCCACCTGAAATTTTACTTCTGTAATCTTTTCCAGTTTGACATTGAATGATTTCATTTTCCATGTAAGCTTACACTCTTCTAGCTCATGATCTCATGGTAACCATTAAAAAAAACAAAACCAAAAAAAACCAAAAAACTGACTTACATGATTCTTTCCTCTATGGCACTCACATTACTTTTTCTTCTGAACAGGACCAAAAGGAGTGCAAAGCCAAATTAAGCGAGTAATTCTTAACTCCAGCACACCCATGTTCCTAAGCACCTAATCGTGTAAACTTAACATTATTTTAAGGGAAGCTGGATTTTCCTGCTACAGTCCTTCCTTTCAGGCAAGGAATGAAAGTTCTTGGTCACTTTTGGTAAGTCACGAACATCAACAGCAGTTGCTGCCACAGTTCTCCATTTTGAGCACCTGAAGTACAGCGCTGAATCAGGTTCTGTCCAAAAGGCAAAGCTGGGGAAACCTTTGTCCAAGAGCTAGGAGCACTCATCCAGCTGTAATTCATTCACACTCACCTCCTAGTAGACTATTCCAGCTGTTCTCACCCCTGCAGCTGAAACCGGGATTTCACAGATATTGATAAGAAGCATATGGGGCCAGAGTGGCCCCAAATGAAACAGAAACAGAGCAGCTGAATCATGGGAATGTCATCACTTGAATTCCAGTCTTCAATTCACAGACCACTCATGGATTTTGTATTAACACCATAGTCAAACAGAATTATAAACAGAGAATATTCATTTTATCTGTACTGTTGTGAAAAATCAGTACAGGAAAATAGAATGGTTTGGATTGTGATGGTACTTGAGGCTACACACTTAAGGCAGTTTTTCTGTTTTCTCACTGCTCTTAGTTTTGTTTGTAATGTCTTTTCAGGATCAAGTATTTCTCTCACTATTTAACTAACAAAATTCTTAAAACTACACGCTCAGTATAATTCTCCAATGTAAATTAAACATTAAGAAAACCTCAGAGGAAATGTTTTCCTTTAGTTCTAAACACTATATTAATTGCATCTACTTTCATTACATGAGAATTTAACTTACTAATTTCCCTTGTAATAAACTTGTAATTCTATTCTGCGTTCTAAATTGTTTTTGTTTTGTCTAAAATATTGGTAGACTTTTTTACAAACCTCATACCACTGTTAATCCTAATATTAAATAATAATAGTTAGTTAATAATACCTCACTCTCCATTCCAGACCACTTAATATTCCATATCATTTAATACATTAATGAAAGTATTTGACACAACTATAACCGTATGCAGAAACAATGTAATGTTACTCAGCAGAAATGTTCTGACAGTCACTTTACCCAAATCCTTCAAAGGGATTGCTGTAGACCTTGAAAAAGGTTGTTTATTTTTAAACCACATTTAGGACAGTCAAACAACTCAGTATGGTATACTTACCCACTTTATTCCACAACCATGAACAGCATGCATATCACACACATCTATATTAAAAATATTAGCTAAGGTTGATTTTAATACATAATTTCTTTGCATAGGATAATATTCACACCCCACAGAATACATTCATACATTCATGAATGTAGCAACAATTTTATATCAATAGTTCTACATAACAAAGCTACTCTTACAAAGCAGTATAAAGGTAATTTAGCTTAAGCTGCAGGAGATACTGTAAGATAGGCATAACATAATTACTCATTTTAGATGTACTGGTACCAGAAGTTGCCTATAGATATAAAAAATAGCCCTTTAGGCTTGTTCACAATTATTCTCAAATGACTGACCTATATATACAGAAAGTAGCGTTATTATAGTGTAGCTATTACTACTTATTTATTTCCATTGAAGTTTCCAAATATTTTCTTCCTAACTGATTAGCTGCTCCTGAACTCCTCTTCGTCCTTCAAACACTGGCTAGAAATACATGGCCATGGAGCTTTATCAAAGTCATTGTTTGCTCCTGTGATAAATGCTGTCCAAGTTGTTGATATTATAATTAAAATATAGAAAAAAATTAAAATTATATAGATCTAAAATAAAAATATTGGAGACCAACGAGTTAAATAACCCAAACTACATGTCAGGTATATTAGTGTTGCCATTACATATAGCAGTCTTTGCTGTGATAGTGCACATAGCGTAGTAGAAGGCTTTGACTGGATGTTTATTTTAGTTCCAAATTGATGGCAGTGCTTTCCTGCATGTTCCACATCCATCCCCATGCACTCATTTTTATGCTGTTTCTTAACCTGATGACTGCCTTGAAACTCTACTGTGCAATACAGCTCAGAACATCTCAACTTCCTTATCTGATGTTTGTTTCTATATTTAAAGTACAAAGACTTTTAATTGAAGGTGGAGCAAGGCTGATCAGTTACTCACAGTCTCTCCAGGGATCTCAGCCCGAAGAAAGAGCCATTCTTCAACCCCAAGATCTTGTTGTTACTCAGAATCCTACAAGAAGTCAGGAAACAATCTGGTTAATAGAACATGATAATTCCACTGATCTAAAACATATAATTCTAGTAAGTGACTGCTCTGTAAAATACTAATCACAAAATTCACCACTTCATTTGCATTTTCCCATCATAGA
The DNA here is from genome assembly GCF_000277835.1 of Geospiza fortis. Lineage (NCBI taxonomy): Eukaryota > Metazoa > Chordata > Aves > Passeriformes > Thraupidae > Geospiza > Geospiza fortis. Next base: position 6,682,830 of record NW_005054300.1, on the reverse strand, counting down.
CATAAAGATTATCATTTCCCAAAGTGCGTGGTTTCTTCTTTATTAAATAAAAGTACTGTCAATAAATATGTCAAGAAACGAATTTTGACTCCAGCTTGAAAACTCTAACACTGCTAAATGCCCACACTTCACTAGTAGATTCTAAATTAACACTGAGGTACTTGTTGGTCTGCAAAAAGGGTGGTAAAGCAAAAGACATGTTAAAAACTATTCCAGTAGATTAGAGGACAATAAAATCACTTTGCAGTGGCTGCTGTAGCAGGGAGGTACAAGTCATCATACCACGGAGAGCTCACATATTCAAAGTATTTAATTTTCTAAAGGAGAGACAAACAAAAACAGACAAGTCCAAAAATGTTTTCCTGTTGCAACCTCTGCATAGTAGAAATTCAGTAATTAAGCTATGCCTGACCCATCCAGCACCACCACCATCACACACTTGCAAACTGGCCCTGCATGCAAGGCCATTGAAAAAGTTGTTTATTCTTCATCTTTATGTTAAGGTACTGTGCATTTCACAAGTGATTCTTTCTAGTTTAGCGATTTGCCATCACTATATGTTCCCAGCTATTTCAGAAGCAGTACAATACGAACATGCACTTATTCTGAAGATGTTACCCCTTAAAAACTTTTCAATATGCAAAAGAAATGGTTTGTTTTAGAAGCTGGAGAAATTGGGTTTTTAATCTAATGATTATGCAATGTGCATAGAAAACATTTGTCTCTGAAAAAATCTAATTCCAACTGCCTGAGAAATGAGTCTTTTAATGTAACATTTACAATAAGTTATACTTCTCTAGTGCACAAAAGTACATTTCAGAATAAGATAACCAGTCTGCAACAAGATAGAAAGAAGACAAAAAATTACAAAAGAAATTTTATATTCTTAACTAGAAAACTTGAGGTTTTTTGATCAACTTTATTTTTTTGCAAAGTTTTAAAACAATCTGTTACACAAGACAAGACAGTCTTGCTCTTAGCACTTGCCATTGTATATGAACAGTAAGTTCTTTGTCCCAACACAAACCTACCACATAAAATCCCACCTCTAGGTGCAAATGTAACAACACTGACCCACAGGAAAAAAAATATTAATGCAGCAAAGTTAAAATAGTGCAATGTTAGTAAGATCTGGAGATTTCTGCAGATCTAAAATTCATGAATAAATGCATATTTTGACATGAGTTGATGGCCCACTGTGAGCCATCTACATGGAGAAGAGATATGATCAGATCTGACCTTCCCACACTATGCTGCTTGTCAATGCATGTGTGCAGCAGCATCGCTCCTCACCCAAAAACAGACAGTGGCACCCACAAGTGGCAATTTGGCATTGACCATGATCCATACACCCTTGCATCTAAAAGCACAGAGAACCCTAAGCTTGCAAAAAAAAATTAAACATGCTCCAATATACACACAGTTTATTTCCATCAATTAAGAAACTCCACATGTCAAGTTCCTCCTCCTACTTCTCAGATTAAAAATCGTATGTATGATAATATTATTTATCTAATTTACCAACTCTTCTTTACCATTTTAGGAATACATTTCAGCAGTGACATGATGAAAGACTTGTTTAAAATTCAAAGTATCTAAACTAGAAAATGTAAATATATGAAATGATCTAGTGTTTTATTTTCAGTCTATTACTTTATTCTTTTATTCAACCTGTCATCTGAGGCTGCACAGAACTAGAGTCGGTCAAGAAAAAATGAAGACTCAAAATTAAAATTGGCTAGGCTTGTAAAGACTAACATAAATTAAGTCCACTTCATATTGGGTCATTTTTTTAATATGCCTTGTTACAGAGAGACCATCTTCGAGGTCTGTTACAATGACATTAGATACAAAGATTATATTTGGACCGCTCTGATTTGCAAAGATACATTATTTCAAAACTTATAGCTGGTTTAGATACAAGTATTTCTGTCTTGAAAAAAAAATTTTATTGTGACAGTTATTTTTCCAGCCTTCTATTTATTCTGCCCAGAAAGAGAGGCCAGTCTGAACTTCGCTGGCACTCCATGAAAATGCAGCACAAGCCAGGTGGTCTCCTGCCCTACTTCCATGTCCTGTTCTGTACAGCCCTACATACATAGATTGAAACCAGCGTCATTCACCCACATAAGCCAAACTCCTATTAATTAAAGAGAACTAGCAAACTAATAATAAATCATAAGATTAAGCAGCTAATTTAGTTCATCAATGGAATACTCAGTAAACACAGCTCATGATTCTTCAATAATGTTATCTCATTCATTTTTGTGAAAGATAAACTGAGTCTTGAAAAATGTGACACCACAAAATTAAAAAAAAAAAACACCAACAAAACTTAGCTATGTAGATTTGAGTTCCTAAATGAAACCCTTCAAATCTTTATACCGGAGTTTCACAGAGACTTTCACACAGAGATCAGGTTTCAAAAATTAAGTTTCCTTCAGGGTTTCCTCTTCTCTACAGCGCCAACTTAAATTCAAGTTTTATAAACAAAGTAATATGGGTATCATAGTTCAAATATGATTCTTTTTCTGTTCAGAAATGCAGCTTTAGAGAATCCTAACATTCCAGTACAGTCCCTAAGGAAAACAACATCCTCTCTGACAATTCATACAAGTTATCTCCATTTCATTGAGCTGGGTGGTACTGCTCCATAGGAAGAATCCACCTGTTTTTAATTAGTTTTAGTGATGTACAAGAACTCACAACAGGCTGTTATCAAGAAGGATTTAGTTTGCACTGAAGATCAATTCTGTGAATAAAATGAACAACTTCACTGGCAAACATAAATCCCATTATTTTTCATACAATAATAAATCACTTATTAAACGTTCAATGCAACTTGTAACATCCTTCCCTTCTGAGAATATTTGCTGTGTGGATGAGGATGGAAGGGAGAAAAGTTTTGGTTACAATGTTCAAAATCCTAACAGAAAAATGAGGCTAAACTACAGAAAATGAAATTTTTAATAAAATAATTAATGTTGGGAAAAATTGTGGCTCTGACTCTTGATGCTGAAATAACACTGAATAATTTTTGTACATTATTTCTTTAGACAAGTAACAGACTGGATATGAAACGTGTCATGTATGGCCAAAATAGGGAAGTTTCTCTTTTCCCACTAATACAGTCATCTCCTTACAGGGAAATGCTTCTAATAAAAGACCTGCAGAAATTTTGCAGTGATAAGCATCCTTTTCCTGTACTTAGAGATGCAATGGTTTGGAGAATAAGCACATTTTTAAAAAGTGCTATTCATGTATTTTATTTTGGAAAGCTAATAACAAATTTATAACTGTCAGATCTAACAGAAATTGACTCATTCTAATCAAACTTCAAATAGAGGTTGCATTTTTTAAAAATAAACCAACACCATGCACCCACTTCTCACATTTTATCTATCCATAGCATTTTCACTTGGTTGCTTTTTGGGACTTTTTTTCTGATGTGTTAGTGAACCACAGTGATGAATCTCACTACACACTGCAACTAGGCAGCTGGTTTAAATAATTATCAGTTTCTAGCCATGTGCTAAGAATCTCACATTTTAAATATTTTATTCCAACACAAGAAACACAAAGAAAAATGAGCACCCTTTATTTCAATAATCGTTTTTTCCAAAACCAAAACAAAAAAAAACTACTTTAAGTGGATTTTGGTTTGGGTTTTGGGGTTGGTTGATTGGTTGGTTTGGGGGTTGGTTTTTTTGTGATGGCAGTGGGTTTTTTCCTTTTGTTTATTTTTTTGGTTTTGTTAAGCAAGAAGTTTCCCAGAGAAGCCTTCTAATAAGCATTTACTTTAAAGCAGTTTGCAAACTGTCTTTGCACAATATATTAATGATTTAAGCCCAAGTAACTGAAAATCCAAATCAAGGTACTTTCAGTCCCAGCTCTGACAGGATACAACTAAACTAGTGCTGGGGAGCAATTTACTTGTCAGTACCACTCTGTTGATCAGACATGTTATGAATCACTTTGTTACTGCAGTTGACCCTCTGAAATTTTATGTCCTTGCTACTCCTTCTGCCAAGACACTCTGGGGGACAGTTTACCCCAGTGAGGCTGTTCAGAAGATATTAACACCAGGTCTGTCCTTTCCTGGCCCTGTGGAGCCCTCCAGCACTGTTCCTGTCCTGAAGGGATATCATTCAAACACCCTCTCTTGATTTGCACTGACATCCTAAAGCATTTAATCCATGCATGTAGCTTCTGGCACAAATGCACTCCCCTGGGGGGCTGCAGCACAGGCTGAACACAATTTCATCCAACCTGCACTGCAAACCAACCAACCAACCTCACCACACACCAGGACCCAAATCATGCCAAGAAGATGCTAACAATGGAGAAGCATGGCCAGTCCATGAGCCATTGCTTCCACTCTCTCCTGGACACCTTTGCTTTACAGGACAGACACATCTAAAAGAATAAATTGTTCTAATGAATAAAAGTAATTCCTCCGATTTTCTTTCCAATTCCTCCATTTGAATTAAACAAGCCACAAATCACAGTTTGCTTAAAATGATGCTGTGATTTTTGGTTTTGTGAAACCATAGAAAGTACAGGATGATGTGACACAGAGTGTCATTCAAGTATAAAAAATGCCCAGCATAAGAGAACTTACTACAGTATTTAAAAAGCATCAAATAAAGAGCTCTCAATCATAATGCAAACAAACTTCAACTTCCTATAACCTCAGAGAGAAAAAGAATCTTTTTAGTAAGCCTCCAAAGTCAACGACATTACAGAGTAAACAAATTCCACAGCTGAGGCTTCTTCAGTGGGATGGGGCTGCATCCCACCCAGTAAAGCCTAAAGCCTGTGAGCTCACACAGCAGCACACCCCCAGAGAAAGCACAGCTCAGATAACCAAATCCATGGAGGACAAGGCATGGAGATGAAGACTGCTATTCCCAAATGCATAGTGAACACAGAAGGAAGTGTGACCCATTAATGAAAATATGTATTTCCTCTGATAATACTCACAGGGGAAAATACACAAAAATCACAAGCAAAAAAACTCCCACCCAAACTTCATGAAAAACCAGTAAAATGTCAACTTTCACCTGATTTTCTGCGGAGCAGCCCAAGATCTGGCACAGATCAAGCTTGACCCAGGCCTGTGTCTAGGCTGATAGACCATGTCTAGAAAATTGAAATCTCCAAATCTTTCCTTTAAGCCCCACTCACTGAGCACTGCTGAAGGGACACAGCTGAAGTGCTACAGGAAACACATCCCAGACCCCCAGCAACACCTGCCCCTGCTGTGCACTTCCTCTTAATCCCTATTCAGTTTTCCACTTCTCAAGTAGAAAGGTGTGCTAGGGCAGACACCCACGAGAATTTGCAAACCTGGTCCACTAAGACTGTACATCTGAACAACTGTGTAGGGGTTCTGTTCAGAAATTGTGGTTTGAGTTGTGAAGTTTCTCTTACATACTAACTTAACATCAAGCAACTTGAAGTATCTTTTATTTCAAAATAACAATTTAAGTACAAATAGCAGTTAATAATTTTTCATGGAAGTTTGATAAGAGCTAACAAATTGAAGTTTAAGATGTTCATTCTCTTTACATGTGGTATGTGGTTAGATACAAAGGGAGTGTGAGCTGACATCCTGTGAAATTCCCTGTAACACTGGTAGGGAAAATTAATTTCTATCAGAAATTCAATCTTATTCTATCAGAAGAAGACTGGCATAATTTGTATTCAAATCCTACAGTGTAAAATGAAAAGCTAAGTTTTTCTAAATTTTTTAACATTTTAAAATCCTTCTTGGTAAACCAGACTATTGTTTATTCGCCACAACATCCATAATTCATTGAGAGCTGCACCACAGAAACAAATTAAGGAGTTTGCCCACAAACATGGCAGAAATAGAAAAATAGATTTTGAAAAGGATACCTGCTTTTTGTGCCACACAGAGAGAGATACATGGAGCTATTATAAAATACCGGTACTAACTGCACTTTTTTCTTCCCCTCTCCCAAATTAAAACCACAGCCTAACTACTGAGCTACTACCTAAGACTTCAACAGATAACATTAGAATTATACAGACAGACTGGGAGGGAAGTCACAGAACAATAACAAAACTGATTGAACAAGTGAAAAGAGAAAAAGGACTGAAAACACTACTGACAGCTCACGAGATGAATGGGGTGTGGTGGACATCTACATAGTCTGATACCCAAACACAAGGAAGGAAAAGTTGTAAAGATATGGGGAGTATTCACTAATTTATTATATATAGTATCTGTGCACAGTAATTCAGTGTCTGCCTCTCCTCCTGACTTTGAGAACATCAAAACTTTAAAAAGAGCATAAAGCTAAATTATCAGAATGTAAAGATGCATATAATGGCCTAAAGTGATACTGCTCTTCCTGAAGGGGATTGTGGCCCATTGTATTGTCTTTTCAAACTAAACAAAACATGTGGTCAGCATTCCTAAAAAGAATCATACAAAAATCCTGTAGAAAGCAATAAAATCCAGACTCTCAGCACCTCCAATTCCAGCTGGTTTCATCATTATCTTTCACATATACCAGCTTGTGTTAAACCCATTCACTTGCAGCAATATCAAGCAGTAGTGAAAGCAGAAAAATACTCCAAAAAGAGCCTACTATTGTACATAGCACGTTCATATGGCAGAACAACCCCCAAACAGCTACAGTCAAAGAGGCAGTAACAGTGTGCTAATTATCATTCTAATTTGTACAGTACCAGCAGTACAGCAGCTTCCAGATCTTGACACTATTTGATGATAGCAAAAGAAAGCATAAGCATCAAAAAATTTCCTTTTAGGTAATTAGTTATTTAAATGGAAGTCCTTCCAAAAGTGCAAATTAACACTAATAGCCTGTCATAAATTTAATGGAATGTGGGAGAAACTGTAGTATGAAAACAAAGCACTGCCTTTGTGGAAAACCACTGTTCAATAGCCCCACTTTCATCAATTTAATATGTAGGGCAAAACTCTTATTCTTTTTTCTTTGGTGTTCATACTCATGGCTTTTCATCAAGAGTTCTCTTGGATGATATAAGGGACTGCTAGGTCACATTCAAAATACCAAACCCAGAGAATTCTTGTATTAATTACCACATCAACTGATTTAATTAGGTAAAGTCTTATCCAAGAGCCTTTTTTTTGTAAGCAACATCACAATTCAAGCAGTAAAACAAAATATTATCATCACTAGCAGGACGCACAACTCATCTCTCCCCAATACTGGTTTTGTGGTATTAATGTATCAACAGAAGGAAGCAGCAAGGTCACTCTCAAATAGAAATTTTAATATGATTTCCTAACGGTGGGGGAGTTAAAAGTGTTTTCAGCTTTTGAACAAGCCCACTCCACTCCACAATGATATTAATTAACTGAGCAGGACAAGTAGCAGTAGGAATCAAAGCATTACTAATAGGACTGCAAGTACTTGTGAAAAGAAATGTGCTTGTCTATTTTATGACTTTTGTCAAGCATTAGAGAATTTCTGAACTAGATGATCCTATTAAGTAAAACTTTTTTTTTCCCCACAAGAACTTGAGGTCTAAAGGTTATTTCTAAAGACCACTGAACACCCGAGTTGTCATACAGGATTCTATTCTACAGAATACAGGTTTAATCAATTGTATTCAAGAAAGTCAGCACCTGGAAAACTTACATCATGAGTGGATGATTGTAGAAAAAGTTTTGACAATAGCAATATAGCACTGGAATACTAAACTGGAATTATGCAGTGATATTTCCTAAAATCACATAATACTGAACTGATCATAAAATATGAGGATATAAAAAAATGTGATAAATCATTACTATTTTACTACAACATGGACACTTATAACACCATTCAGCTGTCTAGATAAATCTTGCTTTTACAAGATTTGAACCTGAGTGCATGTCATTTTTTTCAAAAGTTACTTAAAAAAACCCACATGATCTTTTGATAAGACAGCATTTCCATTACATCTTTTGAAGAGAGAACTTTATCTAAGTGAACTTTTGGACTATATCACTCTACCTACCATGTGCATGGTCTTCACTTGAGATATAGTTACACATGTTTAATTTCCTGTGATGGGTCTTACTGAGTGCAGCAGAATTATTTACAAGAATTAAATTTGTCATGTGCATTAGTTTCTGAAGATCAAAGATCCTATTGTCAACATTTTCTTTGGAGAAAGAGAGGAATCATTCAAAGCTCTCTCTACAATGAAAAGGAAATCCTTATGTCTGACCTTGCAATAAAACACTATTTCTAAAAGCATATGTAGCCAACTGGTGACAGCATGGGTCTGCATGCCCTGGTGTTCTTGGTTTTGCCTTTGACTCACTGCACATCCTTCTATCAATATGTATTTAAAATCCATTTTTAGTGGGGAAAATGAGATTCATACAGAATATTAAAAAAACTAAAAGTTCTCCATTGATAAGCCTGTGCAATACGCAAATGGATTTACTGAAGTGATTGTCTACAGGAGGATTAGCTTCTGACATGGTTTTCATTCAACTCAGTTGGCCCTGTGGGAAGATTAGATTCTTATGTTTGTTTCTCATTCACACTTTTATAAAATTCACCATCAGCAATGGTGTAAACACCTCCAAGAGTTGCAGAGAAGCTGAGAGAACAATGCACTAGAGCAATGTGCAGACTGAGCATTTCAGCACACTCAGCACCAACCAGACAGACAAGAGCTGAGAAACATCTTTATCCTACAGGACATGAATTTTTACACTTGTTGCAGTGGGAATATGAAGTTCATTTCAGTTCCCCACTTCAAAATGGTTTCTGCAAGCGACTCACCATGGTGATTCACGGCAAGGTCAGCATAACCATTCCTCTCTCCTGGGCTGACACTCCACTGCTCAGCCAATTGATCACAAGTGCCTCAAAATGCCTCACACCTCCACAGGTGGGCCAAATCTGTTTTTAACACTACATACAATACAGTCAGGAGGCTTTGTTCTATAAATAAATTTTGAATTTTTAAGTTCAAGGACTTTAGCAAGACGACCAAATAAATAATTAACATTTAATTTAAAATTGTATAAGAAAGAATTCACCTTTCCTAATTCAGATTTTACTATAACTTACGTCTAAGTCACTTTGTGCAAAGAGTAAAATTTCCTGAGTCACTATTCCTTTTTTATTACACTTCTTATATTACCTTTTGTTTCCTTTGTAAGGTCTTTTCAGCACTTCTTATATTCAGCTTGCTGCTGTTCTCTTAAATCCTGAAACACTAATTTAGCTTTTCCCAGTTTTGCTAATCTTTTATGTATTTCTAAAAGAGCATTATAAAGTTTCCATATTATTTCTGAAAACTATGCTCAGAATTGTCTGCAAAATGCTTGTGTCTCCCAATTACTAAAACAGTTAAGCAGTAACAATTGCTGACTATAAATCCAGAAAAATACTGAAAAGTTTCCATTGTAGTAATTTATTTTGATTTTGCCACAAATTGGTTTGTCGTTTTTATAATGTTTATAGCTTAACTTACAAGTTTTGCTAGGACTGTAATTGTATTCTGCCAAAGGGCTATCTGCAGTAATATTTTTTTTAAATGACAATGTACACCTTCTGATAACTCAATGAAATGCAGAACTCATTGTACATCCTTTGGGTAATATATATGAAAGCTGAAAGCTTGAAAAAACACTTGGTCTGGCATCATTAAATAATTCCTTGCTGAATTTGAAAAGAAAATTTTTCTCATAAGGATATATTTAAAGAGCTAGGTTAGGAAATCTAAATTGTTTTTTCTATTTTGCCTCAACCAGTAAGACTGCATGTCAGAATGGTCCCCAGCCTTCCATTTGGTGTCAAAGACTGAGAGGAAAAGAGTTTTAGCTGTTAATAAGGAGTGACAAAGAAGTTTTTCTATGGCACTTCAGACAGCTACTGATACACACTCTAGCTGAGTGACAGCCCAAAGTTTTAAGCAGTTAGTGATTATTCTTATTTCATTCAGGAGAGCAAGTGAACCCAACACAATGCATACAGTCCATCATACAAGTTTATAGTTCTTTTTGGAGGTTCTTCAAGTCTGCAAAATGGTTTAAAAAACAGATTTGGGTTAGTGTCCATTTGAGGGAGAAAATGCAGGATGACAGATAATTTGATTCTCCCAATCATCTGGATTGGAAGGGACCTCTTGAGGTCATCCAGGCCCATCTCCTGCCTAAAGCAGACCCGGGTAGACCAGAGCACTGCTCAGAGTGGTAAAATAGGGACACTTTTGTGTAATTATGTAATCCACAATACAATGTTGTAGATCGTATAATCCACAATAGCTGTTGTGGATTATTTTGGCCTTGAGCACCACTTAAAAAAAGAAACTACAACAGCTTGAACAACTCCTAAAAAATTGAAATTTAGACAGCACAGAGATCCTCTGCTTTAAACTTACTGGACAGATCAGACATTTATGCAAGAGAATTGTCACAGTAAGTGTCAGACTGAGAAACTCCAAACATGAGGATGCAGACCTTGAGCTCTTCCAGAAACTCCTTTTGCTTTACCCAACATGGGTCCCTAACTAGACAATAAATAATTAATTATTGTAAGCAGAAGACTCCACTTACTTGGTTGAAAGTACAAATTTTAAGCCTAAGCAATATCCTTGTGCCTTATCAGGCAGAGATTTTGCACTGGTGAGGGGAAATGTGGTTACCTTAAGAAAACGGGCTTTAAGAAAATTCTCCTAGGACATTTGAGAAGGCAGTTTTCACCCCATGTGATGAGTGCAACACAGCAATTATCTCTGAGTCCATCTACTTCCCAGCTTCCAAGCTAAAGTGGTCAATGACAGTCTCAGTTGTGATTTGTCTTTTTTTAATCTCAGTCTCAAATGCTGCATCTATCAGCTCAGGTACTTAAAATTATCTTCCTAAGGCTGTGTTGTTCAATATTTGATGTTCTTTCTATTTTAACTATAGCTGCAATCTCCGAAATAAAGCTTTCAGCACAACTGTTCAAAACACTGGTATAAATAATACAAAGACACCTATCATTTGATTCAACTTCCATTACACAACTCACTTCTCCCTACCTTGCTTTGTATCTGTTTCTTTCACATCAGTCAATGTTCAGCTCTCTCAACCACATCTTGTTTGGTACTCGATTGCAAATATTCAGCTTTACCTCACAGTGTGCATTTCTGCCAAATGGCTCCTAAAACATTTAGTTATACAATAACTGTAGCTGAATGCATTGCTTTTAAAATAATAAACTCTGGCAGCAATATCCACAAGGAATTCCAGAGCCTTTGCAGGGAATCACGTCCTGAAATGATCACAGCTATGTTAAATGAAGCTCAGTTATTCATAATGGTTTCCCAATTCATTTCTTTCAGAGGTTTTAAAAGTTTTCCTAAACTAATGATGACAGAATAATTTATTCTTTTTTTCAGAAATGTCTTCAGATCCTTGAATAAATAATGAGAGTGATAGCACCTTTCAGGGATGCCTGAAATGGCATGAAAGGATAAGTAAGACCAGTCACACTTATTTATTTTTTAAAAACAGAGACTGTCTTCAGAAAGAATTGAAGAAATAGAAGGCACAAAAGAAATAAAAGCAGGGTTAGGGAAGAGAGTATAGCTATGAATACTAATGAAGTAAAACAAGTAAAGAAAAGTAAGATAAAGACTGTCTTTTCTGGTACACATACAATTACAAGCTATTTACTAAAATGATCTACAAGCGATACATAATTTTTGTTCTTTAGAAAATCAGTACAACCTGCTTGAAGAAGAATGACAAAAAAAATACTCTGTCCTTAAATAATTCCTAAAATAAATACCTTAGACATTCATTCTTTGGGCAAGCCCCTGTTAGAGTAACAGGCAGTTGGGTATATATGGAAGATCCATCATCCATCAAAGACAAGAAAGCAAAAGAAAGTACAGGCCACAACAGACAATTCTTGTAACAGCCAAAATCAGCATGGGCACCCATCTGTCTCTTTTCCATTGAAATGCCATTTCATCATTTATAACTGCATTTCATGCAACACACATAGTTGTTATTTCTCTGCTGCTCATACATTTATTACTTTGTGCTCATTGAGTTGACACAGGAGATGGTTAATGTACAGAATTTAGGGCAGCAAGTTGCTGGTACAAGTATTTCACACTATTACTGAATTTTGATGGAAACCGTGTAACAGATCTTAAAGATTACCAAGTGCCAGCCAGATGATAACAAAAAAAAAAACCCTTAACCTGTATTAGAAAAAAATTAACTAACATACACTCTCTGGATTATCAAATAAGATTTCCAACATTAAACCTGAATATTTCAATGATGTTTCGATCAGTTTCACCCTTATAACATGAAAGACTAAACTAAGAGCAAACATAATTTTCCTTCAAACTTCATTTAAATATCTATTTCTGCTGTGCTTCTGGTATTGAATGAAGCTAACTTTGATATTCCTAGCTTTTTAGCTCCCTTTCTCTAAAATTTGTTTACTTCCTTCCACCAAACTCCAAGTTCTTATAGAACATCAGCAAGACACTCGGAGAAATAGAAATACAGAAACTGTGCCAGAAATTAGCCCCAGTAAATGCCACAGAATATTTAGAAGGCATCAGAAGTCCTTCTTCACCAAGTTTTCTGAAAGCTTTGTGTATTAAAGATGAGGTAAAAGCAGGAATTTTATTTCCAAAAATAAACTATTTCAAGATGGTAACACAAACCCCAATGCATATTTTAAATATATCTCTTCACTGTAATCTTTGTATTAGGCACTTTTAGACTAAACAGAGACATTTTCATTCCAAGTCCTTCGCCTAAGCCAAGCAATCTGACCTGATTGCTTCAGTACAAAATCAATTATATTCAGTATAGACTAGGGAAAATATTAATAAGAATGGCTCAATGTCTTAATTATGTATGATTCTGCTCTTACCAATCTGAATATTTATGTATAATATAGATTACCTTAAAGCATTTCATGGCATGATAAGCACACACTCCCATAAGAACAATATACCTGAAGTGAAGCTTAACACAACCACATCAGTTGTCTACCTACAGCAATATTATCTAATGTGTCATGCTCTGATTTGCTTTTTCTTTCATTTCAAAAACGTTTCTATACCTACAAAATGCATCTTATTACAAGATGACAGCTCTGGAATTAGTTTTTGAGGGATTTGGCACTTTTTAAAGTCTCCATCTCTGAGAAGTCTGGTTGCCAACTTTCTTTAAAACAAGAAGTTTCTAGATACTGTGGATACAAAAGCAACAACAAATGAAGAAAAAAATCTGACCCAAGGGTACCATCCAGGCACACAAGAGGAGTCCTTTAAAGATCAGGCCTCTTTTTCTCCAGTAAACCACAGCCCTGAGTCACAACTTCAGCAATGCTTCCTTCCTACCCTTCAAAGTCTGACACTCTAAGTCCTCTGCTGCAGTAGACCCTGGAGTCACAAAATGCAGCGATTTGCCTGGCAGAGCAGGGAGCCTCACACTTCCCTGCCACAGCACTTACCCCTGCAGGACACTCCATTTTGCTCCTCTGGAGCCCACAGTAAACCTTTGGAATTGCCATCTATTTTAAGAAGGGGAAGAGGTCAGGGTTCCTGCGGCACCGCAGGACTCGGCACAGCCCCAGCGCACACGGGATGGGGAAAAGGCTGCTGGTGACTGAGCCAACGTGCACAGGACACTCAAACTCACCCAGAGCTCCTGCCAGGTACCAGCAAGTCAGAAGGAGAGTAAGAATTTGGGAATCTCACCAAGCAGCTCCATTTTGAGTGTCCACAGCTCCCTGAGGGCTCTTTTCACAGCAAAATATTCAGACTGTCAGCCCTGAAGCACTTCTTAACTAAAAGCTATATAGTTGCTGCTGAATAATCCGATACTCAACTCCAACATGCCTTAAGAATCCTATACTAAATAAAGAGGAAAATCTGTTTTCTAAATGCTATTTTCACATTTCTATCTAAAAAGTCTCCATCCATAAGTTTACTTCATTTCAGAGTTATAGATGCTGGAGATATACCACTCAGACATGTTTCCTTCATCAGACTAACCAGTACTAGAGAGGGGATGTGTTACCTTTCAGACACTGCTGTGCAGACACTCAGACATTATCTTATGATTCAGCAGAGGCAAGATAAGTGGAATTTTAAATTGCTTTTGATGTTTCTTACATCTACAGTAATGAATGACACAACAGCTATCTTTTGTGATACATGTGCATCTGAAGATCATTATCATGCCATATGTACTGAAAAAATTTTATTAAATGTTAAAATGCTACCTAAAGCAGTTTCGTATAGCCAAGACCAAAAGGGAAGTGCAGAAAAGCAAAAGGCAGTATCTCCTGTGCCCTTTTTATTGCTACAATACACATACTAGAGGATATATAAATATATTGTTTCTTACTCTGAAAGGTATCTTCCTTGGCTAATAGAATTTTTATAATCTTTTCTAAGGGAACAGATTTTCAGATATTTGAAATAGCAAACTGTTTTCTGAATTATGCTAAGTTTCAAAGGTTATTTTTCATTGCAAAGCCTTCTCTCACTGGCTGTAGCAGAACGGAACTAAGACTGTATTTATTTTGCAATAATCTTTCTTGATAATAGCACAGGACATGAATAAACACAGAATTTCAAGCTCCCTTTGCTTCCAGTGCAAAATAAAATGGGTATTGAGAACAGTTAGATCAGAAGCAAAAGAATAATGGAAAAAATATTTAAACTTTCACACAGGCTTTATGATCAAAGACAAAATCCAGAGCGATCTAGTAGAAGCAAAAATGAGATGAACTTCATTAAGTCCCTACAACTGAAAGCTCTAATGTTCTTTGTTTTATAAAGCACATCTGTGTATTCTCTACCCTTAAAATTACACCCATTTCTCTAAGTACTATTATTTCACAGAAAGTGAATCAAAGTACCAGAAAGAGAATTATTCATGTGGCTTTGGACTTCTGGGTGAGTTGGCAACAAAATCAAATTTCCGGTGTCTCAGGCTGCAACTCTGCACAAGCAAATCTCCCTCCCACTTCACTGATTTCAACCTGAGCTTTGGGATGAATAAGAATTGCATTGCTGAGAAATGCCAGGAGAACAAGAACTGTGAGCAAGAATTAGCTGAGATACACGAGTCAACTTCAGACAGCTTAAGAAAACTCCAGCTGCATTGTTTAGGCAAAGCTCATTTCATCCCTAAGACTGAGCTTCTTATTAAATCACTGAGTATGAAAACCAACATACAAGTATATATTCATTTTATAGATTCCATTAAATCAGTTAGGTCTCAGCAAAGTACAACTACCTCACCTCTCTGGGTGCTTTTCCTGTTAATGTGAAACAGGTAAAACATTAAGTTCAGCTATGAAACCCATCTGGGCAGAAAGGCAGTGCAAGCAGTGGTTCCTCCCAGGGATACCCAGAGCCCAAGGAATGGACAGGAAGGGGATCTCCTGAGGAGAGACAGAAAACCTCCAAACAAAGTCTGAGTTCACTGCATGCCACCACTGAACATGAAAAACAATCACTCATCTTTGTGAGAGATATACTTAGGAATTTTCTCAGAGGATACACCTCGGAGAATAACGCTGTCAGTGCCAGAGACATAAGGGTTTGCAGGTCTCTTTGGAAAACCAGGAGCTTCTTTATTGCCAAATCCTAAGGAATATTACATTAAGCCTTTAAGGGGCATTCCTAGTTGTAACCAGTATGATTTGACAGAAATTCAGGGACAAAATGGCACAATTTGATCAAACAAGATTAAAAGAATTAGAATGTGGCACACAGAGTATTGATTTTGCAAAGTCAAGCTGCAAAGCCTGAAATCACTTCCACTTAGCAGATGCAGTGTACCAATACTCAAAATCCAGTACAAGAAAAGTCTGGCTGCTGATCCACAGAGTTCACCATAAACTTAAAGGCATCAGCAAACAACTCCTGCCTCAGAACACATCTCCAGAACTCCATCAAGATGTCAGAAGTCTCCTGTACTCTCAGCTCCCTCTACAGTGTAGAGAATAAATCAAAAAGATTGCCAGACTCCTTGGCACTTTTACAGACTGCTGTAAGTACCTGGGTTAGAAAGAAAGATTTTGACTGTCAACATTTCTTTACGTATAATCTCCATACATATTTGAAGGGCAGAAGTTTTGAAAATTTACAGCCATTCTTGTAGATTAAGATGACAACTGAATCCAGCCATTCCATTTCACAAGTGTCACAGCTCACAGCAGTGACAGAGCTGCATTCAAACTGGTGAAGGAAGGGTTAAATCAGTTGTCACTTGGTGAAATTCTGGCATTGACTTTCATGTAGATACTTGGCTACCAAGGGCAATAAAAAACTGTGGTGGCATTCATTGACCTTTCCTCCACACCTAATGCTGCCTGACAGAAAGACTTAACTCAGTCTGTCAATTATAAATTGCCACTCTGCTATCACTCTGATCAACTAAATCATCTGAGATATTAAAAACAAAACCTCCCCTATACCTGCCTTGGCAATAAGTCTCATGAAAACATTCATTGTTGGGTAAGTTTTTGAGCTTGCACCAATCTTTTACAGCTGTGATAAATCACTGTTACTACAGTCTGTATGACTGCAAATTTATCTCAAAGTAGAAGAAATCACATTTCCAGTAATGGCTTGTACTACAAAATAAAATGGTTACTCTTGTAAACCTTTTAAAGGCTATTTCTAAAGCCAATTTCAGAACTTTAAGGACCTACTGCTGGCTCTAAAGCCTGAAATCAGATACTTGCACAGCTATAGCATCTGTTAAAGTTCAGCTGAGAAGAAAGAGGGGAGGAGGAGAATAATTTTAATAAAATAGCAAAGTTAATGCATAACGACTTCCTGAAATGACTTGGAGTTGAACTCAGTAAGAGAGTCAACTGCCAACCTCATTTGGAGAATGTCAACAGAATATAAAAACCACTGAGGATGCAGTTAACACCACCTGATCCAGCAACACACGTGTCTTCAACACTTTATAGATTCCACCATAAACACTGATTCTGTCTATAAAAACTAGTGCTTTTCAGAATGCCAAACCCAGAGCTATAGTTTCTTCAATTTATCTCTATTTAATAGGTTTACAAAGAGTGTGACATTATTAAAGCAAGTCACAACATTCTCTTGCATGTGAGTATAGAACAGCTATCATAGGGCTGCTCTGTACATTGTACTTTGCTCTTTTTTTTGAAACGCCTCTTTCATCTTAGGTATTATTTATGCTTTTATACATTTACAGATTGAAAAGAGTACTTTTAAAAGAGGTTTAAAAAATACAAGACTGTCTTCATATCTGAGCCTGACACTTCAATCACGTTAAATTGTACTGACCTAATACTAGAGTCTCATTGAAATCTAGATCAGTTTAGAAAGCTCTTTACACATTTCTAGGCAATTGCTCATCACAATAAACTCTTTGCTCAGAGATAAAATATTCTCAGAGTACCTATTTTACCACTGCAGAATATCTACATATAAGCTTTGGAAACCATCATCAGGATAAGCTCAGCTCGGCATCTGAGGGAATTCTCTCACCATCTACATGAAATGTGGAAGCAAGGTCCTGGACTACAGGCAACAGCCAGAAGAGGGCAAGGGAAGAAGATCCAGGACAGAGGCACTGAGGCAAATAAAAGGATTAGACTGAAATTATAAAAGTGAATTCACTTTTTATCACATTCTCACACTTTTTAGATTTAAGCATTCTCTGCAGAGATGCCCAAGAGACAGATGTTTTAATGAATGCCCCAGCAAGTTTCACCATACTCACCACAGTCAAATAAAGAACAGATGTAGTAACCTTACAAGAGGTACCTCACTTTAACTACTTGATCACTCTTCTTCTAAAGCATCCACGGTTGCAATTTTATCCTAATGATACACCAGAACTATAAAAACCTCCTTGGCCTGCAATCTGGATCATCTCGCTCCCATCTGTAAATCATCAGCTAACCACTGACTAATCAGCAGTTACATGCTTTAGGTAGCAATTTATTTCATAATTTTGAAAAAATATATACAAAATTATTGTGGCCTTTACAAGGGATGCAGGAATAAGATTAACAGATTTCTTATTTAGCTTGAATATGACTTAAATGGCGTTGTCTGTATCAAAAAGGTTATACAGTACATGTGACACTAGTTTATTTATATTTTTTTAAGTTTGCCACCAGATTTTATAAGCTGTATTAGCCCAAGGCATGTAAAATTCATAAGACAAGTAAAATTTCTGGCCACATAGTTTATATTCCATAATTTTGCAGCTGCATAGTTCAGAAAGAATGAGTAGCGAAAATAACTATAAACCACAACTAGCCTCATTCATTCCCAAGTGCATTATCACTTAAAGAAGTGAAAATTCCAATATTTTACATTCTAACATGCAGCATACCTTTAAAAAAAAATACACCCCACTAGGTTTGCATTCCAAGTGAACTTGGTTCTTCTGAACACTCTCTCTGTTCCCAGAGAGCGCTATCAAGCTCCTAATAGTTCGATAAGCTCAAAATAAAGGTAGAGCTCTTTGCCATACTGCTTTGGAATGTTAAGTCTGTAAACCAGGCAAAGTATTTTATATACTTACAGGTGGTTTTGATTCTATAACAAAAGGAATTTAAATTCCTAAATCCTACAGTGTTATTATGAAACTTTAAGACAGCTTGGTAAACTTCAACAATGTGCCTTTATCTTTAAATTCTTTCAGATTTCCTACTATGTTTAAAGAGAAAGAACTTTCATAAGGCTGATTAAAATTTTCCTAAGCTATATAGTTTCATAAATATGTATTCATGAAGAAAGAAGAGCTCTTGAACTTGAGATGGGCAGCTTTTGAATCCAGAAATTCAATTTCCTCAGAGAATATCTGAAAGCCACATTACAGGAAGCTACGGTTCCTGACTTAGGGGAAGTGGAGGGAAGGAAAAAGTAAAATAACAAAATGTGCAGCTGACCTGAACCTGCCAAAAAAATCAAAATAAATATTACCCTGCATACATTGTCCTGAGCACATGTTGCATTATAAACAGCAGCTGGCAGGCACCAATAAATAAAAAGGGTATGAACTTTGTTTAATATGTCTACACTTAGCAAATTGTCCAAACAAAACCAGCAGCATAAGCTATTTTATCAGCACTTATAAGGGTTCTCATGCATTTTCCTTACATTTCAAATTCATTTCTGATTGCTTCTGCTAGTAAACAATACACAAATATAGGATACTATTAATGATAATATTGTACATAGACAAGTCTGTCTCTACCACGTGAAGTACTGCAGACTTCAAAGACATTGCTTAAAGTCTGTCCTCAGTAAACTTGTTGCTCCAAAGCATCCATTAATGTACCTGCAACCCTTTTAATCTACTCCAGTGAAAACACATGTTCTCACTGTACATTTCTGTTGTCATTATATTGCAAAGGTTTCATATGGTTGTCTCCTTAGTGCAAGAGTTTCATACCTCCTTGATGTTTCTTGTAGGCAGCTCCTCCAGGCACTGACTCTTCCTTCTTCTCACAGCAGCCAGCTGACTCCAGTTCCCTCAACCAACCAACCCACTCTTTTCTAACACTCTTCTTATTGCCTATAGCTGTGGCCTGGTAAAGTCAGGCCTGCTCCTAATCTTTAATAATTAGCCCAGCTGCAACTCTTTAGGGGTAAGATTACTTTCTATACTACCTTTATTTTCTTATATTGTATCCCCCTACACATTTCTTGTTCCAAATTTCCTTTTAAAGCATTATATTATCTGCTCTGACGGTGTCACTCTCTGCATTCAGATATAGTTTATACAAGTATACCAATATGGCTTTCATATCAACTAAACTTACTGCTTTGTCAAGGTGTTTCTATTTCAATCAAAAAACTTTGTCTCAATGGATTAAACTTGGTTCTATTTATTTTACTGCAGTGGGAAACACTTTTGAAAACAGTATTTTTCATAAGTTGTACAAGTGCCGGACTTAAATTTCACTTCCTTTACTTCAACTCCATTCCAATTTCATGAAAAGCCCCCTCTTAAGTTTACTGCTCATTATACCCTGTCAATGCATTTGTTTGCTCTTTATGTTGATGTATCCATGTTACTCCCTCTTTGCTTACTGGGGATGATGTCTATATTCAGTCACCAAAGTTCAGAGTATTGAATTTTCCCAGGTTCATTCAAATATTATTTGAGCAGCAGAGAAAAGGAAAAACAGAAGCTTAGTCTTTCATAATTAACTGATTAGGAAAAATTATTTAAATGGTTGTAGTTTTTTGCAATGAGAAACATTGCTACATTACAAAATACGTGAATTAAAGGAAATTAAATAAAAATTGTGCTGTTTATTCCAGGAGTGCTCAACAGGCAAATAGTGATTTTTCATTAAAACTCAGTAGATACAAGTACAAAATGCAAAGATTGGACAAAATTCTGACTATCTTTATGCCTGCCAAAGATAACATTTGGCCCTACCTCTTCTCTCCTGAGAAATAAAATAAAAATGTTACTTTTTCTGGGTTCAATGCATAAATATCTAATAAAAATATCAAAAATAATGATTTATGGTAATTACTTGTGTGTAAAAAAACTACCCTGCCACTAAAGTATTTTAAAATATGTTCTTCATTTAATTCTCTTCTCTCCTAACATACACAGTTAAAATCCATGTTCTACAACTACATGAAAATAAAATTCAAGATAATTTTGATATATCAGCATAGAAGAGGTTTCTTATTCCTTTATACTTGGAATCTCTCTTTGAAGGTTAATTCATTGGAACTATTGGTTTCCTTCTGGGAATCATTTTTTCTGGTCTCCAGACTTTCAAAATATTATTACTGTAATTAACATGTATTTGAAGACTTGATATTATTGCATTGCTTTCCAAGTCTTCTGAATACCTTGTACCAATCAACTTATTCATGGAATAAAACGACAGAGGCAAACCTAGGACCATCCAACAGTTATCACATATAAATCCACCTTAAAAACTTATGATTTTAGTTTTTCAGTAAGAACTGCAGAATTGAAGCAGTACTTTAAAATCCTTGATAATTTTAGCATCTTTGGCCTCCCCATTTACTTCTCAGATCATTTATGAAACCCAGCACATCTTCACGGTACTTCATAAATAAACAATAATGACAACTTTTCATGCAGAAACACTTGAATCACCAGAGCGTATTTGTTCACATCCATCACATTCTTATCCTCAACTGACACTGAGGACTGTACCTGTAATTTTTAATTCATAACTCACCATCTGAAGACATCACTGTCACTCCCCTTATGCTTATTTTCCTGATCAGAACCTCTGTCTCCAGATCAGCATCCTGATGCAGAGAAGGAAGTAACTTTTTCCAGCTTGGATTCAGACAGGCAGGAATGGACATCAAAGCTGACCACAAAGGTCCCAAAACCTCACTAAAATGGGATGTGATCCCAGCCTCCTCTGAAGTTGAGAACAACAAGTCAGCAAGAACATGAACTGGAGAGGAACTTCACAAAAGCCAAGCAGCGCACAAGTATTTTCCTGAAGTGTGTTACACACATTCTAAGGCACAATTACTAAGCACTCCTGAGGCTGGCTGGTTTACTTTTAGGCTCACCTTGTTGCAGGTAATAGGCCAGACTTACTGTGGCTGGTCCCAGCTACAGCTAGAAATCCATCTAGAAGTGTTAGGTTACAACTAAAACCACTCCAACAGAAAAAGAAAAAACATGGGGAAAATTCCCTTCCTATCATCTTCTACTAAATATAGTTCTTCTAGAAACAAATACATCAGCTCTTCTTCCAAGCTAGAGCTTTGACAACATAAAAAATTATTGTATTTATTTGAAGTTGATCCATTCAGAATGTTTAACCCTAAAGATATAGGGCCTATTTCAATGGAGCCCCACAGGGCTGGTTGAAGGGCAATAGCTCACTTTTGAAACTCAAGTCTGAGACCCATGTCTTAAGAAAACATGTACAAATCGAATCCTCTGAATTCTGACCTGGAGTAGTACAAGACTTGGATTATGTGATGACAATGTTGCTCACAATCATTTCTTTTTTAATAGAAAGATTTTTAAACTGTATTTTTCATTTCAAATGCTCCACATATCTTGTATCTGGCATAACATGATGTTAAAAGTCACTGTAGTAAATCAAGCTATTGTGAATGAAACTGTTCTAACAATTAGAAAAATTAGAAATTCAGAAGTTTTCAAAGGTCTTAAGTAACAGCTGTGATGAAGCTGTTTCTTTTTTTGCTATTCTTTTTACCCACACAGCTTTTTAGTTTATGTCCTGGTCATCAGCTGAAGTAATAGCAAATATTAATACTGCAAGATACAAAGTAAAGCAATTTGAAAATAGAATCTGTTCCTCCCTTTTCAAATACCTTAATGACTTCAAAATGCACTACCTGTAATACTGGCAAACAAAAAGTACCTAGATGAATTTTTTTAACACTTCCATACTTGGCTGGAATGCCTTGGAAATATTGAAAACCCATGACAGGTGACCTCCCCTGAATCCCACCCTCTCACATCTCTGCCACAAGCCCCAGAGACCCACCATTCAGTCAGGCCTGGAAAAACAATGCAGGGATGCTGTTGTTTATCATCAGGAGCTACTGCCATTTTATCACATTATCTGTGACCTCTCACACATAAAAAGAAGAAATTCTTTGGTATTTCCATTACAGTATATGCAGGAAACCCAGGACAACCATTCTTCTTTGTACCACTGTAATGGGAGAAAACGGCAATGACATGACAGGTAGATGTGAAAATGCAGTAAGACTGAAAGGAAGTACAGATTATCATTAAGCCCTACCTCTGACAACTAAAGAGGTACCCAGTATTTACCTGAAGGATGGTGTTCCGCTGTATTGACAATGGTCATCTGAATATTTAGCAGTTTACTGCTTTCCTACAAGCCATGCATCACCACTGCTCCCTCTATTTTTTTTCCTATCATCTCAAAAAAAAAATAATCCTGCAACCAAAATTCATACTTTTCAAATGACTGAAATCAGAGACGTATTTGTCTAGAGGACAAACAGTCTTACTCCCTAAGGTGCTTTGTTTTGCAAGGATTTTTAACTGTTCCTAAATACTGAATGTCATTTATGAACACCATCAACACATGTCTTAACAGAACCAAAAATTACAGAGTTAGCTATCAAAGTACAACATCTATCACTTGTATCATAAATAAAATATAATTTTCACTTCCTTTCAACTACACTTTCTGAACAACAAATACTACAGATAGAAGTATAAATTTAGCTTTAGACAAGACTACAGATTTTGGTAAATGTTAAAATTAAGCCAATGTGCACATTGTGTAGAGTACTCAAACCAGAAAGCAAATACTGCAATATTGCATTTCTGTCACAGACTATACATTTCTTACAGTAAACTTAAAAATTGTATTTTGATTATCTTTAAAAATAGCAAAGCAAGGAACATTCTTTTATAAAATGGATCCTGATTTGGATGCTGAACCAATTACAAGGAGCTGATTTCTCACTATAGAAAATGGGAATTTATCTCTCTCCCAAACATGATTAAAATGAATCAAGTACCGTGCTATCATCTTGCACAAAAGGAACTATTGATGTATTTCTGTCAGACTGTATGAGCAAGTTTCCCCATTCTATATTCATTAAAGTAAAGTAAGATCTTAGTCACCTTGAAAGAACACAGAAGATGTTCTGCACTCTCTGTTCTTGACAAAAATCTCAGAAACTGCAACTATCACTCTCTCCAGGCTCATAATGTAAGCGCTTAAATATACAATTGATGTGTCCTGGGAAGAATTTAATTCAGAAAAAGCTTGTTTTAAGTCATTCAATATCCTTTTATTTTATTAGAAATCCCCAAAGTATAACTTTTGCAACTCATGTGCCAGCTCCTATTGTCAGTTTGTATTTTCTCAGCTTGGCTATTGTCAAGATTTATTGACAATAACATTTGGACACATACTCCATCAAAATGCTGTATAAATACATACTGTATTAAGTAACTTTTGCAATCTTTGATCACGCATGCAGTACCATAAGCCCTTTCCATACAGACCTCATTAATGGTGCCATAAACTGATGTGACTTTAAAAAGTTTTTCCTGTGAAAATGGTACCTGTTTGCAGAAATGGGTGGCAGCAATAACTTTTACCACTGCTAGAGAATCAGGAGAGCATCTGGAGAGACTACACATGAAGTGAAGAGCTCTGAACAGTGGAAGGGAGCAGCAGCCTCCTTTAATGCCTGCAGCATGGATGCCATAAAAACATTTCAAGATCCTGCTACCGAATTCTGGCAAAAGACTTTGCTCTTGAATACTTTTATAATGGTTTGCACATTGTCTTAGAAAGCCAGTTTTAAGTTACAGAGGAGAAAAAAGCTTGCTGGCTTCAAGTGTTATGAATGTTTCGTGGGGGTTTTATTTTTTTCATTTTTAAACATAACCTTTCTCCCCAGCATACGCATCATATCTCAATCTAATTCCAAATTATTAGTAGCTGCTCTACAGAGCAGAAAGCTGAAATCTAGCTGCATCATGAAACCCCCTCCCTATATTTTTACTTTACAAATTGAAACAGCAGTAATTTAATTGTCTAGAAAGCATTTGTGATTAAAGAACTGCCAGCATTAAGATTTCTCCTTTAATACCTTGGATTACTCCTGTGGCATTAGAAGTCTGGCATAATATAATGTATATATTCATACCCATTACACAAGAGATCATCTATCAATAATACAAAAATAATTCTAGATTACATAAGAATTTACTAGAATTTACTGGTGAATCTTCAGGGTGATTTATATGTTCTTTACACAGTTGTCATTTCAGTAAGTAAAATTCACTAATTTTGCACACACGTGATGTAACTGTAGGTTCTTCAACTAGGTGTAAGCTTGATTGAAAGTGATACGGAAAAAACAGACATCTAACTTGTTCAGCCTGTGTTTATAAATTATAACATACTACTTTCATTGTTGCATAAATTATTTTTAAAACTACTAAGAAAGTCTAAGAGGAAATCTTTTTAATACGGCTAAAAGGTCACATTTCCTAGTACAGGAAAGAAACAGTGCCAAATTACAGAAATAACTTTTTTTTTTAATTTAGAATACAAGGTACAGAAGAAGACCTTCAAAACAGTAGCTACTGAAACATTAAACTGAATGAGTAACTTAAAGATCAAAGGATGGTAACATTCAAATCACAAAGCTCTTCATGACTTTCATCTCTGCAATAAAGCTGCTATACACTGACTTAGAGCTATACTGGGTTTTAGTAGAATCCCCTTGACCAACAACCACCACTCAATAAAAAAAACCAATGACAGAAACAGACAGGGAAAACAGAAATACAATTCATTACAAAAGAATGTAGACACAGTGATTATCTTTAAACTGCAACTTCTTATACTAATATCTTTTTTGTGGTCAGTATGTTTTAGGTAAAGTGGCAAGGATTAAATTTGACGGAGAAACTGAATTAGTTGTGCACCATCAAATAATAAACAAACACCATTAAAATCACTGGGTTTGACATCTCAAGAGTTAAATTAGAGCCAGAGTATTTGGCAGAAATCAAAAGCAGAACTATTCACAGATGAAGTACACCTGGTGAATAAGTTTGCCAGCGTCAAGCCAAAAGACACTTGGAAACTATCCAGTGTTGAGTGCTTCCAAATACACAGTGTACTACTGTACAGTCAACAACACTATTTTGATACTAGCAGGATTCTACTTCTGTGTTAGAAACAATGAGTCACATGTTTACCAGTACTACACTAGATTGGCAGCTTCTACCACACAGAAAGAAACACTGCAGAGATTGCCTTGGTATTTCTATACCCAAAACTACTGAAATCATGGGTTTGGTAGTATTCACATAAGTACATGTGAATACATACTAGAAGTAGATTTTCACCAGGTCATTGATTTTAATACCCAGAAGAGACAATGTGATCACAAAGCTAAGAAGCCCTCCCAGTAATAAACATGTCAAACCACTAACTTGTTGAAGTTTTACAATATTCAGTCTTAATTTAAGAAGGGAAAAAGTTTCTATTACAGTTCCTATGTCTTCCAAAGTTTAATTACTCTCATGCAGATTTTCATTTGCATTCTTATTCTGAATTCATTTGGTTTGAGTTCTCAATAACTGTATCCCAAATTAAAGTATCTTCAACATCAGGCATCTTTTTTTTTCCTGATGATCAGAAAAATGATCAAAAAACTCCTAACCTCAAACAAGTAAAAAGATTTATGAGAACACATTCAAGGATACAGCACAGATTTTGTAGTTCTTAAATCATGCTTGAAACTACAATGTAACACCTTTTTCTGGTCATCTTTTTCTTGGTAGCAGCAAACAAAAGTAACACTCTTTAATTCTGCTTTTTATTCCTCACTTTTGGATCCAGGATGATGTTATCACTGCACTTCCAGTAATATCACACCAGGAACAGATGTTTAACTGATTATGTACCATTATAATTAACTGCTTTTCAGTGACACGGTTTTGGAACTGTTTTCTGGAACATGCAAGTGCAAACTATTTTCTTTATTCTGGACCTATGACAACATTCTTGGCCATGTAAAAATGAATGCTGATCCATCGAGTCCAGCTCACCAAGTGATCCGTGTAACTCCAGAGAGCTACCCCAGGCTGTAATCATTTCACCTGACCTGAGAACTTGGTGTGCTCCATGTGGATCGTGCATAAATACAGCAACAAGCCATCAGGAGCAGCTCAGACAGGAATCCTTGTAACTCTGTCCTGTCTCCAACAGTGGTCAAGAGAAGAGATGTGAATGCAAAAACCACAGCAAGAAGCTCTGCAGCTAACCTACTTTTAATTTCTTATGAACTTCAATACTTTGTTGCCTCTTCAGCCCCATCATATGGAAAACAGTGAATAAAGTTCCTTATTTACTTTTAACACACTTTAGATATTTTCAGGATAAAAACCCCTCAGCTTCATCGTTCCTCACACACAAGCTTTCTCACAACGCTGCATATTTCTATACCTTTCCTTGTTCTGTTGTGCCATTTTGAGATGGAAGAATCAGAGCTGTGTCAGAATCAGTGTCCAAGACGCAGGTGCACCACTGTGGGCTTGTACAGTGGGAACAAGATGTTTTATTCTGTCATGCATGTTGACTACTCTGAGTTTTCCTCTTTCACAGGGTGTATCCAGCCTCCAAAGCATCACTCCTGCCGCTGGCAAGTGCCTCGTTCACAGCCAATCAAAGTGTAAGCAAAGTTCAAATGTTCCAAATACCCCTTTCCACTTAACATTTATCAATGTTGAATTAAATCTGGATTTTATAGGACTCTTCTTTCTGATCACTTAAATTTACAGAAAATCACAGAAAAGCAGAGGAGGAAAAGACTTGGACAGTTAATGGAATATTCATAAGTAGAAGTCATCGACTAATATTTTCATCCCCACTCATTTAAGCACTGGAAAACTAACTTAATAAAATAGTACTTGTTCAGTGATCTATATGTCTTTCTGTAGAGTAACTGCTATTAAATACAACAGAAAAACAGACAAAAAATATTACTTTAACACAACACTTGCAAGCTCAAAGTGAGCACACACTCCCCTATAACCACTCAGGGCTGGAGAACCCATCAGGACCCCACAGCATCCTCCACTGCTGCAGGACAGCCTTCAACTCTCACTCACTGTCCGCAACAGGCACATTTCTCTTTTCTCTGTACAAAGACCTTGGCAGAAGAGATCTGCCTCTGATGACTGGGCAGGATGTCCTCTGTGCAGTCTGTAAACCTCCAAACCATGCAGGCAGACTGGTACATGGAGGAAATTATCTAAATTTCAAGCATTTTGCCCTGCTGTAAAAAGCACTCAACTGATGGGGTGTAAGCATGTGCT
Organism: Geospiza fortis; assembly: GCF_000277835.1. Taxonomy (NCBI): domain Eukaryota; kingdom Metazoa; phylum Chordata; class Aves; order Passeriformes; family Thraupidae; genus Geospiza; species Geospiza fortis. The sequence goes on along the minus strand of NW_005054300.1, from coordinate 6,654,947 downwards.
AAGTCTATCCCTAAGCATTTTGTTTTTCAGTGTTGATCTGGCAGACAATGGGCACCCTGAATAGTCAAAACTGGCAAAGGCTTTCCTGCTGAAGGCTTAAGGAGAAAACTCTCCTACTCCTCAGTTACTGGAAGGTGGCTCCCATCATTTACAAGTTAAAAAACAACCCCAAAACACCTCTCCCCAAAAAAGCACAGCCAAGACAGTCAGCAGTACAGCACAAAATCAGGAAAATGGTGCAGAACAAAGTAAAAAATAAAGAGTAAAAGCCCAGAGACAGGGATGAATCACAGGTTTTGTGGCCAGATGTTCAGAGAGGATCAGCCTCTTGCATGTCCCACAGAAATAATGGGGAGAGATTATACCAAGGAGGGAGCATTACAGAGGGACTTCTAGACTGGCTAAGAAGTACAACTCTGAATTTATTTCCCCCCAATCAAAAAATTCATGCTCAAAAGCAGAATTTTTCCACTTCCAGTTTCATTTATTTTCTTCCAGTCTCAGATAAACAGTGTTGTGGCCCATATCCAGTAAATAACAAAATCTACTCAACTTCTTTCAGTATATAATAACTATAAATACAATGAAAGACAAAAGTGAAGCATAACTCAGTGTTATCAATCAGCAGAGTCACGCTGCAGTCTTTCTGAACAAATACAGTGCCAGCCTCAATAACCAAAGAAATTTATTTTTAACAGCTGAAAAATGAAATTAAAAAGGACCAATGACCAGCACTCTATACCTTCTGAAGGCATTTACCTCTTCCAAAACCTTTTTTCACTGGCATGCTGTTATTGCAATTTAGCAGGTTTTTTCTTGGTCAGACCATCTCCCTCTCTGCTTTCTGCAGTGCCAACAACTAAACAAAGCACAAAATACTGGCCTCAACACACAAGGAAAATTGAAGATGCTCTTATTGTTCAGGACTACAGAGGGAAACGGGAAAATCTATCAATCTGACACAAGAAAACTAGGCCAACCAATGAGAAAACTGACTTTGAACTTTTATTCATTTTTCCTTAATCCAAAATTTTAAGAGTTGGAATAGAGCTTCTTTTATTTTTCCTAGAACACCAATGCATTCTCCCATGGATTGCGTTAAATATAATGATTTTGTTATAGAAAGAAGTTTTATCACTGTTCTCTTTTCAGAGTGTTGAAAACAGAAGAAAGCACATTATTAGTAGAATAAACTACCTTTAATTACATTGTGATATTTCATCATCCCCTTACCTTTCCGCTTACTGAGAGTGACTAACAGATAATAAGAGAAAAGCAGAAAGATACAAAGTCCCCTGATGAAGACCAAACCTGGTCCATTCTCCCAGGTTTGAGAACCATATCAGCTCCGACTGAAACAAACCAGAATTTGGAAATAAACAAAAGCAGGATGGTTCCTTGCCCACAGGCAGTTGAGCTGTGGTACTTCTTGCCATGGGATGCTCCAAGTGCAGGGAACTGTCATGGGATCTGCAGGGGGGCTGGATCAGGCTTGGAAAGCCAATCCATTTTGGTGAATCAAATGCACAGGAACTACAACTCCGAGCTGTGATGCAGACAAGATTCTTTTGGAAAATATCACAATGTTACTCTACTGCAGGCACCTGCTTTAAAAATTTTTAGTCTGGAGACAAGATACTGGGATAATCCATGGCTCCTCAGCCTGGTCCAGGACAGCCACATGTATTTTTATTAATGGTCCAGACTGGAGAAGATGAAAAGCTGTGTGACCATAAACATTTTAAAAGTCCATTTATCATATCATCCCTTATTCAAGAACAGTATTATTAATGGGCAATTCCCACAAAACAGCAAAGCATCAGGTAAAAACATCCAGGAAACCCAACTGCCACAGCTCTTCCCGCTAAAGCTTCTTCCAAAGCTTTACTACCTATTCCCATTTCAGAAAGAAAAAACACAGCCAACCAAAATGGCTAATAGATTAACTAATCATATGGAAAGACTGGCTCAACATGTAATTCAGTGCCACCATTTTGACAGAAACTCTTAGAGAAAAAAACCAAACCAACTTGACTTAAGTGCTATTAAATAAATGATTACTTGAGGGATTTTATTTGTTTAAAACAATCACTCTGCTTCAGCTAAAGAAGTACTTTGGAAAGCTAGCATTAAAAAATTATTTGCTCTAATCTTTTCCAAACTAAAGCTTGGCATCTAATCCCTCTTCGTTACCAAATAGCTTAGTAACCAAGTATTCCATTTGTAAAGTAGTCACAATAACAACACCAAAAGTGTTGACCTGAGTTCTTCAAAGGTAACTACAGGAAACAAAACCTCAAACAGCATTTAATTACACAGAGAGTCAAGCAACAAACTCCCTTAGTCTTATTAAAAATATATGAAAATATATGGAGGGTATTTTCATATGAAGCAATTTCATCCAACTAGCAATACTGCTGTATTACTTATTTAAAAAAGAGATGTTGTCCTAGTCAGCAAGTTACTGTTCAACTGTGTAAAGCTGTTATGAAGGTCATTTCATACATCAATTCACTAATGGACTTGTTATTAAATATAGGCACAAATTAATTAATTAGAATTGTTTTTTAAATAAAAGCTTATTAGAAACAAATTTATAATGATAATCAATAATCATGAAGTACTTTACAGCAGTAACTTCATTTACTCTAAATGCAGAAGATTATAATTTATTATATTTATTTCGCTCCGGGTTTTTTGCTTCATCAATCTATACTGCTGACTCTTTATATTGTTATTTATAACTTTTAATTGTGCAGAAAGGGAAGAGAATTGTGAATAGTACAACAATAAACGATAAAATATGTTTTTTCCCCCACATTTTGTCTTAGGAATTTCTTTTTTCATCCTTTTATAATAGAAGGGAAAGACATAGGAAAGTGTTAGAAAATTTACTTTCTCTTATTCTGCAAATCTCTTTATTTTAAACAGAAAAAGAAGCAAAGACACCAGAACCAGAACATCTGCTAGAGCTCTATAAGGACTAGCAAGTATACAAATATGCCAGGTAACTTCTAATTTAACAAGAACGGCAGTTGGCATTAGTTTTGTACACATTAAGACATAAAAATAAATACCAAACATCTACGACTGACATCGAGTCGCTTTCTGATGTTCATATCTCGAATGCTGTCCTCTTCTGTTCTTCCTCAGGTATACTTGGAGTCTACAAAAAACAGGTCCTCAAACCCTAAAGCCTTTATGTGACCCTACTAGTACTGGTGCTAAAGAAAGGAAAACAAAGCAAAGCATGATCCACAGAAAAAGAACCCGTAAAACCACAACTGATGCCTTACTGCTCCCACTGGACAAACTTAATAATCTTACCAGTCTCCCAACATTAAAGGAAAGAAGTATTGAACTTCTCTCCACAAGACCCTTACATGATACAGCCCAGGCAAACAGCAGATTAACTTTCCAAGAGCCTATTGTGCACCAAACATGGAGGGATAAAGAAACAAACCTCAGATATTATTCTCACACACACCAGCAATTTAACAGCCACCTGAATATCTGGTGTGGTAACGCCCACAGCTTGACTGTGTTTTCTAAGCACCATGAGAGCCAAATTCCTTTAAAAGTTGTAATACCACTTTGAGGAGTTACTTGGAGCATAATGTGAGCAAATTTTGGTATTCTCCCTTTACCACAGGTGAGATGCTGTGTGACGGCATCAGGGACCCCAGTAAAACAAAACTCTAATGATGAAAATGCTGGTACAACAGAATTCATGAATGCCTTCCCAATAAAAAAGCCTTATAATGATGACATCAATTACTGAGAGATTAACACCTTGTTTTATTCCAGTGGAGAGCAGGGTTCCATTTATGCATTTTGACTGCTTCCTTTCCTGCATCCCCTGTGCAGTATGGATAGAAAAACATGTCTTTTCCAAAATTAGCACATATTTGTCAACTGTTACCTCAGCTGACAAATAGCCATATTTCTCAGCCATAGCAGAGAACAGCTCATTAACCTGATCTAATTTAAGATAAAGATTTATGATAATGATGTGAATAATACTAGCTGTGTCACAGAATAAACGGATACAGCCCCTTAAGTTTAGATTTGCTAATGTAAACTTTAGTTTTATGGCTCAAGAACTGCATGGAGAGTAACAACAAAATTTAAGATTTCATATTTACCACTACAATTATTTGTGTTACACAAATAAGTCACACAAGTTTTTCAGGGGCAGTGGCAATACTGTTTGAATGTTGCCACAAAGGTGTAGAGAAAACTGGAAATTAGACTTTTCCTTTCTAAACAATATGCAATGCTGAGGATGGAAAACAACTTTGATCATTGTGGCTGTTCCCTCTGATCAGCAGTGGCATGTCTGGTGGGTCAATATAAAATCACTGCTTGACACTACCACATTCAGACCTCTCTACTCCACTAGCTGCAGTTTTAATGATAAGATCTAAGGAAGGAGAGTTAGAGATAAAACGATTTTTCTTGTTTCTAAGTTGTCTAATAGGATCAACTCCATCTGCCTGGCCCCAATTCCAGGCACGGCTGAACTCCAGGACTTAATTCAGATCTCTCTAAGGACCCATGTCCTCGCTTATTTCAGTTCCACTCAACGAGTTCAGAAGGGAGGGGTAAAATGAGTCAAGGATCAAAGGTGATGAGGGAAGATGTAATAGAGGGTTTTAGAAAAGCAAAAGAAACTGGGAAGTCATGCAAGACTAAAGAAGTGGTGGAGACCGTGAGCTGAAAGCTGAGGCTGCAGCACAGGGCAGTGAAATTGCAGAGACTGGCACAGAAGTGCAGCACAGCAGAGGACCAAGAGCAGAGCTGATGAGGAGGGAGATGGGTTTTTTACTTTTTTAGAAATGCACTGGCAGTCTGCAATTCATATCATCTGTGACCAAAACCAAGATGCAGATGAGAAGAAAAAACAGGCAGAAGTATCAGCAATAACAGGAGTTAAAAAGGAAAGTGTAGAATTGAAAGATTCTGGGAATGCGACAGATGGGACAAAGTAAAGAGGATGGACCACGGAAAACAAAGGATTAAGCATTTTTCTTAGCAGGTCAAAGTTCCCCAGATAGGACACACATTAATATATAAAAATTCATGAGTTAGGAGTTCACAGGAGTTAGGAGTGTTGGCAAATTTTATTCCTCAGAATTGATAATACTTTTGTTTTGCTTCTCCCTCTCTCTTAAATGCTTGTAGGTTTCCTGTTGTGCCAGATTGTGCCAGCACATTCAATTAGAGAAATCTTACCTGACACTTCAGGATATTTCCTGTGAGAATTCTATGAAAACTAATCTGGTAATAAAGTTGCTCACCAACAGACTATGATCTCCTTCCACCCCTCCTCTCTCAAAGAAATTGGTACCATGCACATTAATTTCTAATGCAAATATAAACACAAATGTTGCCAGGGAACTATGAATATACAATAATGTTATGTTCAATTCTTCCATTATGTTTTTCTTCACATTTTCCAGGCTTGATTTTGTTATTACTAGTTTTAACTTTATTTTCCATTTTATGATGCAGTTTTTCTTTTCTCAAGTCACAGTACAAAGAAAACCTTTACCCTTGCAATTAATACTTTTGATTACAAAACATGAGTTCTCTGGGACAGGCAATCTCATAACATAAAGAAAAAGGTTTTATGAAGAGACATCATCTTGATTTCTACTAATTCTTCAATAAACAAGGAGAATCATAAATGTTCATAATTTAGAGACCTTGACTTACCAGGTTACTTGAAAGCCATAATGATACCTCAATAACATAGAAAATCCATTAAACCTCATTGTGTGTTGTACCAAGCCTACAGTAGGAATGCTGAAAACACAGACCAGTGTCCTTCCATCCTTGTAAGTTTTGATAAATAGCCACTCAGCAAAGGCAAGCATAAAATACACCCTTAAGATAATTTGCTTATTTATGCACAGCTATCAACAAATCCAGATTAAATATGATCTAGGAATCAATGTCAGGTTTTTGCAAAGACTTTCAGGTCTGTGAGCATAACATCCATAAACTCCTGTGTGCTTGTGTTATTGGCAGAACTGTTTATGCATTTGACAAACTGCAGCTCAGATAAGATGATATCCAACTAAGTACAGAAAAGAAACTGTCAACAACTCTGCAAGACTGTAACAGAAATTGCAAAACCAGAGCTTTCATGACTAACCATAACTTCAGAATAGTCTCAAATCAGTCCCAGGCATGAAAACACAGTTGGAACTGATTTTAAGAGAAGGGTGAAGAATGGCATGTTGCCACAAGAATAAGAACAAAGCCTAAACTGTGCTCCCTGTATTACATAATTGCTAAAGTAGAGGGAAAAAATGTTAATATTATAGATAATACAGAGGTTTTATCCAAATCATATTTGACAAGTCTAGAACTAGACAGTAAACTTGCAACTGATAGAAAATAATCACAGTTGACTGGATAAGTACATACTCAAACTTTTCATGGTTTGTATGCTTTTATTGCTGTGAGGATTTGGATATTCCATTAGAAACATGGAAAGGGAGGAAGCTTAGAATCAATAGGCTATTTTTCCACAAAAATCTAAATCAAATGGCATAAATAGCAATTATTGAAAACATGCATCAATATTATTGAGTAGTGAAAACCAAGTTGGTGAAAGTCCTGGCACTCTCTCAGGTATCAGATCATATACTTACATGATAAAACTCCCTTCCCACATGCATTGCTTTCCCCCTGGCTATCCTCACCAGTTTATTTTTACCTCTGGAATGAAACTAAGTGAAAGACCACAGTATTGCAAATTTCATAGTATGCAACAAAAATAGGACTTGATTTCTACATTAAATTACCAAATTAATGAACTGTTTGATACTGTGAAATAATTTCATCTGTTTCCAGACATTCTTATCCCATCCTCTTACACAAACTGCTTTCCTCAAAAAATGTTACACTCGAGGCAGTAAAAGCACCAGGATGATATATGGCACTGTTTTAACTCATGGCCTTTACAGTTTAATAATAGTAGAGAAAGAAACTTCAGGATGACTCGTATACCTTTAAAAAGTTACAGTATATGGTAACTATTAAAGTAGCATTTATTGTATTTTGAACACTATTTGCTATGAGAGTTCTATTTTCCACAGCAGAATTTTTTCCACACTCCTCTTGGGTTACCATTCCCAGTGATGCCAAACGCACCAGTTTCATCCAAGAGAGTCATAAAAGAGTCATCATTTGGAAGTGGTCACACTACTAGTACTTTTCAGGTGCAGGTATATCCTTGTCAGAAAAAACAAAAAGAAAATAAAATATGATATGGCCACTCTAGATTAATTTATAAAATTTATTATCAAGGAGAATTCGACTAACACTTGAGTAATATTTGAAGACTTTTCATCACTAGAACCTTTATCTTCTCCATACTTTGCTCTCCCCAACCATCTGTCCCAGACCTTCCAAGTCTTTGGTGTATTTTATGTAGGCTTCCGAATTAGAAGTTTCTTCCACAAACTGTTTTTTTTTTTCTTTTTCTTTATTTAAGAGTTTCAGAGAAAGCATTTATAAATATGTATATACATATAAATAATGAAGCAGGAAACCTGCTCCTTTTTCTTTTTTCCTGCCACTTTGAGTGAACACAGTAAACTAACCAAGGTGAAAACGTTTGCAAAAACCTTTAAAACAAGAATCACCCTACCTTCTTTAACAATGCTCTTATTTACAAATCAGCAAGGCTATGTTAGGTCTCAAATCAATAAAGAAGAATATGTGAGTTTCAAGACATGGAAATAAAACTACTGAATAATATTTTTTGTTCAGTCTTTCTTCAACTCTTTGTTTGCTTTGGCTAGCTTAAGTGCTGAACTCTTTGGGACATAACATTTTTGGGATCTATTTTTAAAACAAGATGCTTGTATCAAATAAACCATATTGATATATCCTAAACTGAATATAGGCGTGTAAAAGACCAGACTGGACATGAAAAAAACACAGTAATATAATAACTCTGAAAAAATTCCAGTGGACATGATCTAAATGAATGTGACATAAAAGTAATTTTGGGACAGAGAAAAGTGGGACAATGCTGCTTTCAGAAGAGTATTTAATGTTTGTGAAGTGCTTTGAAGATGAACACCCTCCATACATATTATGGCTATGGATTACCATTGGAGTCATGTAGCCTTACTCTGAAATTGAATTGTCTCAAATTCCTCAGATTCTCAAAGTCAGAAGAAAGGCTTAGACATAAAAAGTATGAAGAATCCTATATGATAAAGAATTTATATAAGCCATACACTACCATAAATTTTCTTCATTTCTATTATGACGGTTTAAAATTACACCTTTCAATAGGTGTATCTGTGGGTAGAATTTGTAAAAATATCAACCATTCGTGTACATCTTAGACTTTCTTTTGAATTGAAGGAGGAAAAAAAAAACTATGATGCTACTATCAGAAACTGATGGCATTTATAACTTCAAAGTATATTCTGCCCAGTGATACCAGGTGATACATATTGAACTGAGAACTTACAAGATTAAAAGCATGAAGTTTTTAACACCACTTGACATGAAAGAAAAAAGTATCTAAGTAACCTACTAATATCCTGTCCAGTAGAGAATCCAATCTCCTAATTCCCAAAATTGCAAACTGCAGAAGTTTCACATTGTAAAAAGCAGCATAGCAACTTCTCCACATAGCCCAAATTTCAGCAACTCAGTCAAAAAGTTTACAATTAACTTTTCCATCAACATAGAAGAGACGGAAGATTGCAAATAGTCTCATTTCCTAGAGCTGCATTTTAACAACCCAACCACACTGATCAAAAAAATGGGAAATATTGGGTTCATACAATAATTCCCAAGTATTCAACCACAGAGTCTACAATGAGAAAACTACATTATGCTGAAGTGATATGACTCCTTCTGTTGGGTCTTCAATGCCAACTGAGAGTGAAATGGTGAGAGTAGATCACATAAATTAGTGATTCAACAGCTGTATTCTTCATGGGGAAAAAAAAAAAGGTAATTCCCTTTCTCCACCCTGTCCCAAAATACAAAGCAAGAGATGCATGTTGCAAATCCATAAGGATTAGAATCTCTTTTAACAAGATACATGCAAATACTTTATGAAGCTACAGCTAAGTTTTTACTTTTGATCCACATCAAGCTCGTGAATCCTGTTTCCAAAGCAGTAAAATACTAAATAAAGACAGTGAAACAGAGTGCAGAACAAGGGGTTTTTTTGTTTGGTTTGGGTTTTAATATAAAATAAAGAGGAGAGAATAGGTGCTTTATCAGCTTATATTTTGATTTTATTTCTAGTGTAATTATCATCGGGAGCATTTAGACAGTACTGAATAGCTCTAGTGGTCAAGTGATTTCAAAGAAACTCTGCAGACTTCCTCACCTCATAATCTGAAAGTAATTGGTCCAAACATGTCAAGAATAAGCATTTCTTCAGTGACTTCACACTAGTCTGCAGTCACCATGTGCGACTGTGTCAGAAGCATTCCTAGTAGCAATAGTTCAGTGCATACATACCATGGAGCCTAAACTATCAAACTCAGACAAGACCCACGGTCATTTAGGGGAAAGAACCTAAGCCACGCAACTCAAGCTTCAATTAAGCTACCAAATCATAACTTCTAAATTTGATGATAAGTACCATTACTGAGCATGTAAATGAGATGTTACACTGAATGGCTTAAGAGATAAAGCAGAGGTAATTCTCTTCCATCTCCACAGAGCAGTTACCAGAGCTTGGCTTGGATCTTGCCTTCCAAAAGATCATAGCACTAGGGAAATTGCCTCCCTATAAAATGAATAATCTGCCCCAAACCACACAAAATGTTTATTACATTGTTTCATTACAGTATTATTGCATCTGAACATATATTCTTTTACTCACCTCTATATTTCTTAATTGTTAATGCAATCCAAAAGGTTATATTCCATATGTTAAAGCTCTCTTTCTCTCTGTGGGCCCATAAAACTGAGTGGAAGCAGGCAGCATCCACCAGAGTATTCTCTTTTGCCTGCATCTCTTATTCAGCTACAAAAACAAATGTAACAGCACTAACACTTGAGCTCATTATCATTATTTTCTACAGCTGGCCAAATCCCACAAGTATGGGATTTTAATTCAAAAAACCAGTTTCACCTGGAAACCTTTAACATATTCAATCAAAATTTCACCTGTGTGTTCTAGCTACTGAAAACTTCTAACTTCTGCAGATTTAATTTTTTTTTATTTTTTACCTTCAACATTTAACCTTAAATTTACTTCTGGGAAAGAAAAAAAAATTCTCAAAAATGAGATGAGAGACTGTAAGAGGAAAGGGGATATGTTTACATGATACATAGTACGATACTTGTCCATATGAACTACAAAAAAAAACCCCAAAATATATCTTTTATATCAACTAAGGCCAACTAATCAGCTCTCAGGTCAAGAGGTATTTGCTATTAAGCTTAAAAAACTAGCACAGTACCTTTCTCATTAATTCTGAGCAAGTGTTACCTGAAATGAATGTGTTTCAGTTGATAGGATCAAGTTTGCTACTGGTGCCTTAAATCATATGTATAAGCGAGCAAACCCTCCCACCTACCACTTCAAACACACCACCTCCCCTGTTCATCTTTTCTCACTTCTGTTTCCAATTCAATTTCTTTTCACTGCAGTGAATACATACTTCTGTTGATCTCATGGTCAGCTGGATTCCTTGACTGGTACTTACCTCAGCAAAAGTTTCTGAAACATCTAAATAAGACTCTGCAAGTCAGTGCTTAATAGGAAAAACCTTTTGCAGACATGCTGAGTGTGAGAGTTTCTATAGCTCCTTAACCAAGAAGAAAAAGTAGTTCCTGCCTCCCCAAGATGTTGACATTTTATAATTCTGGTGAGTACCACCTCTAACTCCATTGCCAGTTATACAACCTATAGAAATAGCAGTGAATTTATCACTGAGGTTAAAGCTTATGCTGGTAAGTAATGTAATATTCTAAACCAGCCTATTAAAATTTAGGAGGAAGTGCAATTATTGTCTCTTGTATAGAAGCAGAAGTTTCCTAAATAAATAATCAGCATACAGATAATCAGCATCAAGTCACTCAACAGTTACAGCTAAAACTGAACTGGAGCATACACAGCACATCTGTACATTTACAAGCACAAGCTCCCCAGATGTTATGAATTACTATCTTTACCAGTTGCCTCCTGAAAGTGTTGACTTAAAGAAAATGCACTGAACAGTGGAGATGTTCATAGCAGGAATTGTCAACAGAACTAAATTCAACAGTAAAAGATCTGTTGATATGTGTATGATCCAAAGGGTAAATGTCACAGAGCTATTACTGCTTGGGTGCATTACAGGGACATTACTTTCCGCTGTACTTGAGGATACAATCACAGAAAGTTCTACTACCTTACTTACAACATACTATTTATTCAAGTTTAGCTATGTGCAACAGGCAACAAAGTATTGTAACCTAATTCATAGTGTAAAAAAAAAAACAACAAAAAAACAAACCACCGAACACCCTACCCCGAGTCATTTTAAATTACCAGACAACTCTGAACGATATGGGAGATTTGAGAGTTTCATACTGTTGTATAGAAACTCAACTAATCTTAAAAAAGGAGACATCAAATTCCAAACTTTATTTAGAGGAGACGAGAGAGAAAGGGAAAACCAGTTAATGACACAGCACTCCAGGAGGCAGTTCAGCATTACCGACACCATTCATTTATTGCCCGGACGGTGCGAGCCCGTCCCGTTGCTGCCGGAGAGGTACAGCTGAGAGCTCCATCAGTTCTGCTGCCACTGACATTTCCCACACCGCCGCCCGCAGCAGCGTGCAATTTACACCAGGGAGAGCCCAGCTCCCCCACTTGGACCCGAACGCCAGCAGGAGTTTCCCAACTGAACACAAATAAATAAATAAATAAATACACAAACACCTCCAAACTCTCACAGACTTTTTAACAGCAGGGTCGGGGCTGCAGCGGGCACGGAGCGGTTCGGCGGCTCCGGAGCGGCGGGC
>NW_005054300.1:6628167-6642377 GCF_000277835.1 Geospiza fortis | reverse complement strand
GCCGGGGTCCGCGCCCGGGGGGAAGCCGGACAGATGCGCCACGGACGCGCCGCAGACCCAAGAGGCGCGGCCAGCCCGGGCACAGGGCAGGAAATCGGGAGCTGGGGAAATTGTGCGGGTCGGGAATGTAGTTTTGAAAATAGCCACCTTTGCTATCGCTTTTGAGGAGCACGTGTGCTCAGTGCTGTTCGCACCTATGGCTGTGGGAAAGGAGCTTCGGGACTTGGGCAAGGGGCAGTGTGGACCAAGAGACAGGACAGCCCAGCCACTGCCACCGGGAAGGGTCCCTGCAGTTAGCGGGCTTCAGACACCTCAGATAATGCTGTGAACATGACCTAAAGCAAAGGTTTGATCAGTAGTCAAAGCACTTCATCATGCAGGTCAACGAGCACGTTTCTTTTCTGCTTGTACATCTCAGTCCTCTATGGCACTCGGTGGCTTTGGAGCACTCCCTGTAGTATTTTGTGATCTGACTAGTAACTTCTTGGGTAGATTTTCAGCATTAACTGCAAGCTACCCCGTTGGGGTTTTTTGTTGCTCTTTTTTTTTTTTTTTTTTTCTGGAAGTGAACAAAAAAATCCCGCATTGTAACAGCAACTTCCATTTTTAATGGCCCTTTACTAAAAGAGCAGGTTCCTTGCCTTCACTTACTGGATGGAGACTCACAAGGCACATCTTCACTGCAGGATCCAGGCCAAAGTTAGTAGTAGTCTGCCATAGCTATAAAGCTATTTTAAGAAATTACTTGGGTTTTATAAAATAATATTTTATTATAGCCCCTTAGGGAAGATTTGTCTTGCACATTTACAGTGCCTGTTATCACTTTTCTAATACCTAATTGGAGCCTTTAGGCATTATAGTATTAATAAGTGATAGTAGGGGTAGTGGCCTTGTGAAATTCAAGGGTAATAGGAAATTTTTCAGGAACAATCTTTTTCTGCACAGTTGTTGATTTAAAGAATCATAAATATTACAACCACTGTTCTTTTATTTTTAAAAGCAAAGTTGTGTAAGGCTTACTAGCAGGCAGCAAAATGGATTGTGTTTCATGAGACCACTCAACATTGCTATGGTTGCATGATGTTATTTATCATAAAGAAACCCAATGTATTTAATTTTGAAAATGCTCTTTTAGCTTTGAAAAATTCTGTCTCATCCACATTGTTTTTGAAAGTGCAAGTGAAGAATATGCATTTATTAAGATGGTAGCATAGATTTTGTTCAGAGTTAACCTTGCTGAGAAGAAATTGAATTTTTCAGTCAAACTTAGCCCTTAAACATATGCTACCAGAATTTTAACTTTTTTTCCTACCTCACTGATGCTGAAAGTTTTTTTTTCAATACTGTTTCATTAGGGAATAAGAAGGTTTGCATTCACATTGAGGCTATCTATCAAATTCTAGAACAAATGTAGAAAAGGAATTACTTAAAACATTAGACACAAAAAATAAGAGGAAACTCCTCTCCACTTCCTAATCCATCTTTTTCTTGCTTTATTACACATAAACACAACAAGTTCAACCATCTTCACTTTGTCTCACTGACATCTACAAATATCAAGAACATCAAATTTTAGATGATTTAAAATCACAGATGATGGTTCCTGCCCTGAGATCTCACAGTCTAAACAATTCCCCAGTCAACTAAAAAAGGACTGGAGCACCTAGAGGGCTCAATGCTGCTTCAGTTGTCACCAGCCAGCACAGCAGAACATTTAATGCTGGCAGTAGCTGGTCATTTTCACAGACTCTCAAAGATACAACTTCCACCCACTCATGATACGCAAACAACTAAATTTCCCATGGCTTAGGACAGAACTACAATCCTAGATTCCCTTGTAAGAAGGGAACAAAGAAACTTCTGGCACTTTGATTTGAAAAGCAGCCAACATTGCACTGTGTTTGGGTTCCAAAGTGCCAGTTTTAGACAAACTGTGTGCCTACAGCTGGGGTACCACCTTTGGACACGGACACAGCAGACAGCATGGAGAGGTCATGAGCTCCTCAGCTGGGGGTTGGTGTGTGCAAAGAGAGAATTATGAGTTTATTGTGAAGTCAAAGATACTTGGAGAATCTAGGTGTCTGTGATGTTAAACAGAATGGAGAAATTTTTCTAATTCATATTTGAACTTATACCCTTCAATTTCTCCTGAATCTTTCTAAATCTAGCTCAAAGTTATTACCCACCTATACTGAAAGGACATACTTTAGGATTCTCTCCTTAGAGTTTTCTGTCTTGGTTTAGTCAGGAATCAAAATGGGATATGTGCTGGTCTACTTTTTCACACAAAGCCAAACAGGATCTTAAGAAACACTTGAGAAGTCCTAAAATGCCAGGTTCTGATTACATGAAGTTTCTGGCTGACAGAAACAAGACCAGAGGTTCACTTGAAACATGAAAAAAATTTCTAATTTTAAGATTTATTTACAGTTAAATTCTTGCTTTAGTTATTTGATTAAATCATAGAACTGAGGGATTCATTTTCTTAGATCAAGGAAGTAAGAAAATTACTATATGTGCCTAATTTCTTTATATTTTTATTTCCAAGCATCAAAAGCTTTAAGCTTTTTTAGTAGATCTATCTGTATATCCACACACCAGGACCTTATTACAGTACTTGAGACAAATTTTATCCTGTGGCTCAATGTGTAAGTGTTAAAAGGGAATGTAAATTAATTTAGGAATATAATGCTAAAATAATGTTAGTCTGAATTAATATGAACAACATAAAAAGGAATCAAAGGTTAGAGAGATAGGTGATTCACTGAAGTACAGTTTTACATTTCATTTAGATCACGTTCCCAAGCACAGAACAGCAGCAGCACCTGCTTAGCATCACAGGACATTGCACAGCAATTAAGTAACAAGAATGTGTTATACAATAATAGGAAATATGGGGAGGCAGAATGTAAATAAGTGAATTTGAATTTTGTCAGGATTTCAAAATTGCATGTTAGTACTGGAACAGAGCCACGGAAACTTGAATAACCACAAACAGGTTTTGGTCATGGCTTTTGTTCCATTTTTTATCTAGAAGCTGGCATTCCATCAGCCCTGTTAATTCCTTGAACATTGACTCTTTATTGATAGTAGTAAAACAATGCATCGTTTACTCCATTTCCTCCATCACCTCAGTATCCCATCGCTTTTATTCCATCATGAGTGTATCTCATGCTACTCATCACATCCGTATAGCACAAGTGTCTGTAAGCCTTTGCAATAGAATGATTAAAAAAACAAACCAAGGAATTATTTGATGTAGAAAAAAGATAGGTAAAGTAACTGAGAGAAAAACAATCCAGAGTGTGTTTCCACTGGGATGCTTGGAATTCTATAAAAAGATATTATTTGAAAGGTGATAAAGACAAAGAATGGATAAAAATATGCATTCATGTAGAAAGGACCCAAGAATTTTTACCTTCCCACATAATGAACTAATAATACATCAGTATTAGAGGTGAGATAGTCCTGGTTCATAAACAGGCTCATGTAAGGCACTGGTGATATCAAAACACAGAGAATAAAACAACAGAAGCAAAGTTGTTCAGGTTTGCTACCAATCACTAAGATAACTGGATAAAACTGAGTGCAAAAACAGACTCTGGGCAAAACCATCCTGGTGTTATTTAACAGACTGAGTAATCTCTTAAGGAAATGTGGAAACTGAGTCATTCAGGACTGGAGTAATTAGAGCAGGGAATCGTATACTGGAGGAACAATACTGTGTTAGAAAGAACTGACAAAACAGGATTTCCATATCTGCTATTCTGCATCAGCACAATCAGAAACACCTCTGTACTGATTTTATGTTAAGAAGTTGTACTGTAAGAAACCTTCAAATATCATTGCATTGCTTCCCTACTGCTTACATTTCTTCAGCATATTCACATTTATATAATATCTGAAATCAAAAGGGATTTGAGCACTTCAGTCCTCACAGGGCACCATGTTTCCAAAAAGTTGCATTGAACTATTCACTGAAGTAAGG
This sequence comes from Geospiza fortis, assembly GCF_000277835.1. NCBI lineage: Eukaryota > Metazoa > Chordata > Aves > Passeriformes > Thraupidae > Geospiza > Geospiza fortis. Next base: position 6,638,389 of record NW_005054300.1, on the reverse strand, counting down.
AAGTCCTTGAAGTTAGAGACCTCTTATATAAAATGTGGCTTTATTTGCTTTAGCAGAGACCTATGTTAAATTCTGATCAAAACTAAGACTATTGCTCTGAAATCACAAGCGAATAATAATAAGCTATCAGTGGGGAGTGGAATAATTATCACAAAAATATCAACAGAGAAATAAATTATATCTGAAGGGACAAAACTCAAGTGTTTGATATTTCTCAATACCGAGGCAAGTTTTCCTCCAATGAATACTGCAGGGTTATTGCCAAATAATACAAAGTCCCCTTTCCCCAGGAAAATCATACCTAGAAGGGAGTACGTGTCAGTGTAAATTTCTGATGACCACCAAATACAGCTCCAGCTGTTGCCAGGTCCCTCTGCTGCTTCAGAGAACATACTGAAATTGTTCAGAAATCCTGCTGATGGCGCATATATTTTAAGTTTCTAGCCTTCATCTCTTCATGCTGTTTTATTTACGTGTTCAGTAGCAGAATAACAACACTTTTGAATGGTCAGCCGAAGGAGAAGCAGCTTTTTTTTTTAACTTTGTACCTCCTGAGGTCTCACAAGGGGCAAGGTTCAGCCTGCAAAACTGTACTGAAAATTGAAATGCTATCCTGCAGAAGTCAGAGCAGAAAGTGCAGAAGGGATGGCAGCTGCCTTCTGTCCCACAGACCCAGGCATGGAATGCAGGGCTATCAGGAGAGCCACCCTCTTTCTCACACACGTGGTTCCAAGATACACTGGGAGGACATATTTTTGGATGTTGATGTACACATGCCAGTGCTTCTCAGTGTTTTTCATTCCTAAGACACATGAGAATTCTGACTGATTTACCAGCATGCCTTGCATCAGGGAAAAAGGGAGAGAAAAAAGAAAAATGTAGCGCCCTGAAAACAGACTTTTTTCAGGTAGAGAGATAGTTCAGGTTTTATTTTCCTATCACAGAAAAATATTTTTTCTCTCTGTCATCTCTCTGCATTAAGAAGGTCAAATGAGTCTTTTCCACACCTTCCTGAATTATAAAGATCTCTTAATACCCTCCTCTGTGCTTTTAGAGGTGTCAGATTAGTCACTCTCTTCACTGCAGATGAGACAAAATGATAAGTGGGTGTTCTAAAGTCAGAAGATGGCAAGGGTCAGATATGAACAGCAAAAGCAACATGTACTTGTGCCCATGTCAGAGAGGGGTTAGAATGAATGATCTTTAAAGTCCCTTCCGACCATAACCCTTCTATGACTGTTTGATTCTGTAACTTCATTCATGGACTTTAAATACACTTTATAGTAGTCATTAATGGAGTTTAGGGTTGTAATGTGGTCAGATAATGCCAGGATGATTTCTGTCTGACAGAAGCTCTGGACATCACCTGGTCCAAGTTCCAAATTAAAACAGCTCCAAAAGTACATTTGGTTGCCCGAGGCTTGTCCAGTGGTGTTTTGAATCACTGCACTGAAGAGGATTTCCCTTTAGTTTCACCATCCATGCTGCAAAGGACTGTTTTTTCCTTTGCTCTTAGAACAATTTCCCTTGCTGCAGATTGTATCTATTCCCTCTTCTTCTTTTGCTGTGGACCTCTGAAAAAAAAAGTTTATCTTTCCCATCTGCTTTCCAACTACCCCTGAGATAACTGAAGACAGCATTAAGATCCTCCCTTTGCCTCCTCTTCCCCAGGCAGAGCAAACCCTGCTCTTTCCTTTATAACTCAGGTGTGGCAGCCCCCCAGCAATCTTACTGATGCTCCAACAAGGTAAAACCAGTTTATCAATGCTTTTTTCTGCATGACTCTCCCATCTTGTGACAATATATGGATGGTGCAAAATCAAAGTAGTTATTGCTTTATTATTTCCCTTATTAATCAACTTAATGGCAAGGGTTTCCAGCAAGCTGACAGGTTATGTGCTACCATTCAGGCAGTGAATTAAAAAGACATAATAAACTAACCCATATTTCATTGCTTGGGAGGTTATTCCCTTGTAGCAAAAGAGGAAAATAGTGATTTATAATCTGAAAGACAATGATTAAAATAAGAATCTCATTATATAATAAATGCTCAAAATAGACAGAATGTTGCTTTGCCTGTTGCATTTCATCTCTATCACTCACTTACATGGAATCCAATCAGAATGCCAACAGTAGCCTGATAGAGAAGGTTCCATGAACAGCTAGTGATTCCAATTACTTACTAACTTGTATTTTAAATGGCCAATTCCCTGTCTTTACAGAGGAAAAAAGTCCAAATACTAAATTAGGACTTTGTTCTTACACGAACACTGATTTTAAAATAAATTGTACAGTGGCTTGAACTAATTTTGTAGAGGATTTAAGTGAAGTCATATTTTGTGGCCAAGATAGGAAGTCCATTGGTAGAAATACTAACATGAAGAGCCAACAAATTCAATTATCACTAACAGCTGTGCAACATTCTGCTAATATCAATAATCCTGCAGTTCAGATAAACTCTAACACACTTCCATCTTTTTCCTGAATTCCTTCTGTAAAAACAAATTTCTGTCCCTGTTGCCTTACAAGCAGAAAGTTGCATCTGTTATTTTTTGTCCCCTTATTCCCACTTTAATTTCATTTCCCACTTCGAACCACTTGAAATTGTTGTGTCATTTACTATTATGTATTGTTTCCTTAAGAATCCTTTGGAGAGCTCATATCTTGCTCTAACTTAAAAGTGTTTTAGAAACTGATCTTCTGCCAGGTAGATGCCTTTTTCCCTCTGTTTCTAATGTCTTTGGTTTTTCCAGGAATTCTGGATTTTGCTTTTACCCCTCCTATGCATTCTTAGTGGTCATCATGTTTTTAAGACATCAGGCCTGTTTATATCATCTGTCTTGGTACTTTTGGAAAGAAAAACCTTCAGTGTTAAATTGAAGTGCTATGTAACTAAAGTACCACATACAGCAACAGCAGCAAATGTCAATAAAGAAAACATTTTAAAGCAGTGGAATTACAGGAATGAAAATAAAAATTATATGTATTTGCAAATCTTACTTGATGTTAAGCATAGCAGAAATGATTCAAGAAAATATTAGTGCTTTTAAAGAGCCCCACCTGCTTCTGAATCTTATGGTATCAGGCCTGAAAGCAGAGAATGTAACTGCTTCCTTAAAACTCAGAAATGCCAATGTCCAAAAAGCCTATTGTGAAAAGAATTATTTTAAAAATCCTTTTTAAACTATTATTCTTTATGCTTTTCTTGTAATTTGTACTCTTTTCCCAATCTTTCCTAACCTCCTCTCTTAATATGGAAGCACAATTGGAATCCTGAATCACACTCCAGAATGGCAGTGATTGGTGTGTATGTGGTGTTAATTGAGTTGGGACACATTCCTTACCAGATGGATATGGATGTTTGTGAATGCATAATGGCCCTTTAAGAAGCTTAAGAGAAAAGTATGAAACCTTTTACAAGCAGCATTCCAAAGCAGGACTGCCAAAAGCAAGTGCACATAAATAGCTCTGATAATTGGAGCCGTATTCCTGCCCTCAATCCTGCAGCAGAGCAGGGCTGCTGACCACACACCATGGCTGGATTAGCCACCTGGGCTGGGCTGGGCTGGGCTGGTACTCAAGTTGCCCTCATCTTCTACCAAATACCAGAAACCCAGGGTGTCCTCTCACCCAGAGCTTTGGTATTTGTTTGTCACCGAACAGAATTTCCCACTTTTGGCACACAAGTGGATTTTCAGATCCTGCACTTGTTTTAGGAGCAGCTGCAGGTTGGTGCAAAGACCTGGCCCCACCAAGTACACATCTTCTCCAGGCACAGCAAGTCCTGTCCCCAAATAAAAAAAAAGGTGGAAGATGTCATTAAATCCATCACAACAGAGGTGACTCAAGGAACTGACACCTGAATTTTACATTCCTCTGATTCTGTACTGCAATGGCAATTTTTGATGAGACTCGGGTGAAGAGCCATCTATGTAATATGACTCATTATCTATTTTCTTTATCTAAATTTTAAAAAACATGTGTATGGCATATGTTTCTCATCGCTAACTATGACCTTTGTTTATTTATAGTTTTAGAACCTCTGACTACTGCCAGACACTATTAAAAATAAACATTTTAATTGTTTTCATGTTTTATCCTCCCCTCCCCTTTCCACCCAAATCTGACAGGATGAAACATTGTTTTTGCTTGGGATATATCTGCTCCTGCTGCAACAAGAAAAAGGACTAGAAGGAAGTTGTATACATATTGTCAGAATAGTTTTATATTCAACAGTCTGGAAACAAAGCAAGTGCAATCTCCCAGCCCTCTTTAAGATAAATCTCCCCATTCCCAGGCTCTGCCTTCAGCTGAGGGTGCAGAAATGAGAACTGAATTGCTCTTCTGCCTTTAGCTCAGCCAAACTTAGCTCTTTCTTCCCAGCAACACGGCCCCAGTGTGAGAGGCCATCTTCATTTCCCACATAAACAAATAGATGGACTGTTCAGTGAAAGGTGGGTTTTGTTTCCACAGGCCTATGAAAAGCCTTCTGCATCAAAAATTAATTGCTTTAACAACTTTAAGCTTTTTTAATTTGTTTGCTTTTTGCCATTTGTGTTTTTCTCTGTTTTGGTTTGGGGTTTTCTTGCACAGGTTTAAGCATTTAATTACAGACCAAGTGCAAAGGGGTAAAAAATACCAGAGAAAAGTTAAACCACAGCGTTTCCCAGTCTTTCGGATCAGCTGGTTTTTGTGCTCCATTACACAGACCAATCTTTTTTGGTTTGGGGGTAAAAAGCCCCATGTGCAGGAAATCTTCTTGGCACCATGCATTTTACTGCATGAAGTCCATCACTTTAACAGCATTGCAGAGCCTAAATCTCTTAGGCGAGATGCTGGGGAAAAGGATAATTAAAGGTGATAATTAAAGGTGCTTCCAACCCTCCTGCAACATTATCTGCCATTCTAGGTGTACATACCAGAAGAAGTAAGTTCTTTTTTGATACCTGATATACCTTCTTTTCTGGAGTGTTCTACTTTCTCAGCCAACAGCAATGACCAATGCTGGAGAGAAACTGACTCAAGAACTGACTTGGCTGAATCAGTTTCCTAGTTTGAAACGGGACTATGTGTCACAGTTTTCCTTCATTCCATTTGCCTTTGTTTGAAATTAAATCTCCTTAGGCAAAGCCATTCTTAGTAGGTGTGCCTGGCACAAGGGACCCCAAAGAGTTGGGTGCAGTTTTCGCCAAGCAGGATAGGAGCAGCATCACATAACATAATATCTTCAGGAACTTAAAACAAAGGACACCAAAGAATTCTCTCATCTTTGGGGGAAAGGAAAAAAGCCTTAAAAATGACAAAGGATGTAGCTAAGCCTCATCCTCCATTCCTGTGAGGGTTCCCAGATCTTCCTTCTTCTGCCTTTCATTCTCATTATGAGATAAAATATCTCCACAGTTAAAAGTACCAGGTGAAGGAAAAACAGACATACAACTAGGACATTTAGGGACAGCCTGTCAGATGGTGAATCAGTACAGTTCTGATAAAAAGAGGCTACTAAAATGCATCTTCTTTTTAAAGATTAATCTTATTCTTCCTAGAAAAAGAGGGAACAAAAATATTCTCAGCCCTTGGCAAAAACTAATGATTAGTGAATGTATGTGTCTGTCTGGGGCAGTGGAGGTGTCCAGAGAAGTCGGGAATGGAAGTTTTTGTATGGTTCCTGATGTGTCTGGGAAACAGGTAGAAAACAGGGAGGGAACAGTTAAAAGAGAGTGATCACACGTTCTTTCTTTGCCCACCTTTTCTTTGGTTAGGATGATTACTGGTCTTTGAACATAAATTCCTTGTGAATATATTAATTTATTTCTTTGATTTTTTTCTGCTCTCTGTGTTAGATACCTTCATTCAACAGGCTGCAGGTGGAATTTCTGACTCCTCCTCTAACTGTCTCCCGCTGTATCTTAATGACAGAAGTGAAATCAACCTTCCTTACAGGTCCAGGCCTAAATGAGAGGTCTGTGTTTCAGAGGTGTGCTCCTCCATCCTATCCCAGCAGGTGCCATTGCACCTCGTGCCTCATTCCCTCCAGGCACAGCAGTCACACTGTGCTGATGGAGCAGAGACCTGTCCATGCTGACTGAAAAGTGACAGTCACACCTCAAGGGGAAGAGTGATGGAAAATCTGACTGCAGAAGTTTCCAGCCTATGGTAACCTCAGTTCCACTGTCCTTGGGAACTGCTGCTATGCTGAGGTAACAGAAAAGCTTTCAATTTCCAGAGAAACTGTGAAAATCAGGTGTCTTCCTGTGCTGATGCTGCTGTTCACAGTCCCTGTCCCAAGTGCACTGAGTGGATGTACTGAAGCATGTACAGCTGGAAAACCAGTGAGGCTCAATGCAGCCTCCTGATTCCCTGTTCACAGATGAGTAAAGCTCTGCTTTTGTCTGCTGACTACACCACCATAATTTACAATCCCAATTCATAACCCAGAATCACTACTGAGTATTTAAATCACCCAGGCAAATAAAATATTTCTAAGTTATGATGTAATTTAAATTAGTGACAGTTTTTCCACTGAACTTGCATAGCCAGGCTTTCACCTACTAAATCTTGACAAAATTAATAATGAGCCATAACAAGTAATCACTTATTAGTAATCAGGGACTTCAATGATGTCCTGAACAGCTTGGTATTCTGCATAAGAGAACTCTAAGGGTTTCCTGAATTGTGTCCAAAATAGAAATAAAATACCACAGCCATTCAGTAAAATAGAACAATTAGATGCCCAAACTCTAGTTTTGTGTGTTTAGGGAGGGACATAATATTTGTCAGAAGTCTAAGAAAATAACATTAAATGTTTAATACTTCAATTCTCATTAGTTGCAAATAAATCAATTAGTTATGAACAGCTCTGACTCTCCTTGTAAATAGCCTAAAAGCCTCACATACTGATTTTTAGAGCCAGGGTAAAAGTTCTCCCACTTTATTTATAGAGGTGGAGAGAGACAAGGATATCCTTTGGACTACTGCAGCTCAAAACTCAAAAAGAGTTTCCTGCTTCCAACTGTGTCACTAGGAAACAGGAAAATCAAAAAAGAATATTTACCAAAAAAAATTCCTCTAGTTTGTATATATTATATCAAACTGCTATTACTGCTGGCCATGAGAAAAAAAGCTTAACAGCTAGTCTTTCTTGACTTTAGGCTATTTATTATCATGGATTTACACTTCTGAAATCATAGTTAACAGCAGAATTCCTCTGTGTTTGAAGCACATTTACAGTCTAGGAATAGCTATTGCCAGAGGAAATAAGCAAGAGGGTCAGGGGACAAGCAAATTAAAAACAAACCCAAAATAACCCAAGGATGTACTGCTTTGGTAAATATAAACTTATTTTCAATGTTGTTTCTGCAAAAAGGATGTCTATATTGGATCAATAATAATGTATTTATTAAAACTTACAGGAATCCATGAGATATTTATTTTCACATGAAACAAAGCCCTGAAATCCATGAAAGTGACAAGGAGATTTAATAATGCATTCTGCACCCCCCAATGTGTGTTAATCCTGATTAATCCCAATTTTAATGATATTTTACAGCCTGAATTATTTAATTTGTTACCACAACACACAGAAAATACTTAGCATGGCTGCCAAATTGATCTAATCCTTCACTCGAAGTAAAACAAAATAGTAGTAGTCAATGTTTTCTTCAACTAGAGGAAACAACCTCCTAGCTACCTTTTTCTGAAGATGTACATCTGTATTAAAGCTTTTCAGGAGGGTCACCCTCTTGCTTGTTTTTTCAGCATAAGCCATGCACATGGTATCAGATGGTTTTCAGAAATCCTTCCATTCTGTCATTCCAAAGGGTACCGCGGTATAAATTCCCGTGGATGTTGGTGAACACCATGCACATTTCCACACACATGGAAAGACAAGTCTTATGAAGAGTTGTAGAAATGTGCAGTATTCTTAAACAAAACAAAACAAACAAATAAATTAATAAATACAACTTCCCCCCACAAAACCGACAGCAAACCACAAACGAACCCTCCCCGTGAAATACCACAATAGACAACACAAGCAGTAAAAAAATCAGTATTGTCATTTGCAGGAAGTCAGGTGCCAGAAAAAAATAAATTAAGAAAGCACTGCTTAGCTGAGGCCTGATCTGCGAGGTTCATAGAACATTTGAAAAAGTCATTATACAGGAACACATCAGTCAAGAGAGCAGCTCTCTTGTAGTCTCAGTTTCAGAACAAGTACATGGCCACTGCAAGGGTGTCAGATAAGCTCATCTCAGCTGGAAGTGCTGGGCTGAGTCACAGCCTTACAGCTTTTCTCCATTTCTCAGTTTGTCCTCTGTAAAGGCCTAACCTTTCACATTTCAAACAGATCTTCAAAGGCATGTTACTGCCATCAACACTGGGACCAAGTCTCACCCCATGGGTTGATTCTCCGGTCCAGGCTTTCAGTCTGGTACAGAAAAGTATGATCTCAAATCAGTCAAGTGATCCAACCTTCTTTGAATGGAGTAAGTAAACAGCACTTCCTTATCAGGCCGTGCTAGGTAGAAAACAGTTTTGTTTGACATTTATAATTATTGGAAGCCTAAGTAAATTAATGGTTGGCTGTGAATACTGATCATGAATAAGTTCAAATATTGTCATAGCTGATAAAACTTTTAGATGGTTGTATGGCTAAGTTCTGCTACAATAACAGCTGACCTTAAATAATCATACATTTTTTAATAATCTCTTCATCTAATGTCCGTTTCCTCCTCAGCCCAAGTACTTGTATATTTCAGAGAATGGTTTAAGCATTAGGAATGTGTTTTGAAGCCAATTGTCTTGGGTTTATTTTCATTCTAAAAAAAAACAAAACACAAAACCAAAAGAAACTACCACTTTTAAAGGGGACAACTTCAATATATTATTTCTCCTCTTGTATAATGGACATTTTTGCTGAAGTACTGAAAATCAAGTCAGTGGTGGCTTTGCTGATATCCCAGTAACCTGAGAAATGTCTTCAAAGACTCTGAGGTTGAAAAGCAGGGACTGGGCTGGCAAAGGTCTGTGTTGGGCACCCTCTGCTTCAGCAGATTTGCACTGAAATGCAGAGCATAAAACAGCTCAAGGTTGTCCTCCTGAGTTGTTTCAGCCTATTCCCCAACATGAAGCACGACATCCAGCATATGCAAGAATTTCCCTTATGCCCACCAAGAGACTTTTAGAATCTAATAAGCTTCCAGAGAAGTTCATAGGTTTCCCCACAGTACTTCCACACAGTTTCCCCACATAGGCATTTCCCCACAGTACTTAAGAATCGATTAAATAGAAAAATTTAAAATTGATCCGGCACTCAATTTAAAAGTAAGTGAAATAAAATGGGAGGAATAAGTTTTAAAACTTGCATATTTTTGCTCAGTTCTTGAAGTAGTTACAAAAGCGAGACTAAACCCATCAAGAATAGTAATTAAGCCCTTCTTCTCCCTTTTATGTTTTCTGTGATCATTTGAATGACAGGGTCCATAGAAAAATAAAGGCTTTTTCCTTTTAATCTACATAACCTGAACAATCAGGCTTTGCTTTAGCTCACATATTTTAATAATTCTGTGTTTATGTTATTTTAAAATAGTGGTCTTGTGTACAATGTGTGTATACCAAACACATGCTTACAACTGCAGAGTGGAGGCTTTGCTGTCAATTATCAAAATTCTACAGGCTGATTATGCAAGCTGGAGACATCTGATGCTCCTGTTCATAAGAATTTCTTCACAGGATTACCCAGGAACAGCTCAGAGAGGCCCAAACAGCCCTAGCACATTTAATATTCAGGCAGCAACTTTGTGAAGTTCCTATCTGTGTAATGTCCCAAGGCAGCCTGGTGTTCTGCTGGTTACCAGAAATTTCTTTTAGAAAGGGGAAGGAAAAAAACTACACTGTGGAAGCCAGAGAAGCAAATGGAAGTTAGTGCTCACAGGGCCCTCAATGGGAATTAAAATAAATGCTCCTTGTCATTCCACTTACAACAAGGACTTAAAGTCTGAAAGTAAACCAGTAAGAAAAGCTTGTCTTTTGCCTATCTTTTTACTTTTTGCTCCTTCTTACCAAAATGAATGATTTCTGAGTATCTAAATTGGTCTGAAGAAAGAAAATATTTATAATACATGGGGTGTTTATAATAAAATAGGATTAGTGAATATTTAAACATATAAATCACAAATGCACTGTAACTATGGCACACATGATCTCCCTTACTAATATCCAGAGA
>NW_005054300.1:6619524-6628146 GCF_000277835.1 Geospiza fortis | reverse complement strand
TACATTTATTTACTAATGCAAACAGCATTAGACAACTTGCCCTTGTTTTGCTCTGATGGTAAGTAGCTCCATAAGCCCCCTGGCTACACAGAGATCATCTTTTTAGATTAGATTGCATTTTAAAAAGTTATTTTGGAGGATCCAATTTTCCACCTTTTCTTTTTCTTTTAACAGAGTAACCTTTTAAAGACACTCAAATCAAGATTATTTGAACACCAGCAAAATCAAAATCTATCATTGTAATTTCAGTTCACACTGCCCTTCACTATTATGTCTGCCTGCACTAGGCTTCCTTGAATTTGTGGAGAATATGAAAAGAGAAAGCTTTGTGGTACCAGCTGAAAGAAGTTAAATGTTAGTGTAGGAAAATAAATTTTATTCCATAAGAAATTTAGGACTGGAGTTCATGTAGTTGTAGAATCACTGGGAAATCCAAAATGGTCAGACTGAGCTGTCTTCTCCAGCTTGTCCCCTTACTTCCCATATCACTCAGAGGATGGATATGCAATTGTATCACACCTCTGTCCATTCTCCAGGCCAGACTATTAACACTAACACATAAAACACCGTAAACCCAAGAGTTATAACACTGTAAATTCACTAGCTTCAGAGAGGTGATACTATATTATTATTACATATTATATTATTGATGATATATACATTTAGGATATTATGACGAAAATACTTTACCAAGAAACAACTGGTCAATTTAGATGTGTGAACTTCTACACTAAACTCTTCTTAAAATAGCTTAAGGGAGTTGTTAAATAAATGAAGGATGAAAAATAAAATTGCCTTGCTTTGTTAATTCTTTGCAGAAATTACTTTGGGGGATATACATTCAGATGTTTTACAGATAAATGCACTCAGATTAAAGCACTCAACAGGACTTGAGAGAGCTGCAATCTATCCCTGGCTTGCTAGGAAACCTTGCCACTGAGCCTTCTGCATCTACTACTCAGTTCTCTTAGAGATCAATTTGCTATTAATCACTTTGAAATTTACTAGGAAAAATATATAAAATTGTTAATTCTATTGCATACTTCATGATTTTAATGCTAATCCTTCTTTCAGTTTGCATATAAAGTTCTCATTGATCTCAGCAGCAGCAGGATCAAGGCTTCTGGTAACAATTTTGGAAAGCTAAGGATTTTTTCTGACACACAAGTAGAAAAGTTTCCGAAAGCTGATGTAAGAAAGGCCAGATGGAAATTTGTCAATGGCTCTTTCTACATGAGTTGTAAGATTGAGGCTAGGACACGGAGCAGAGCAGTGGATTTATTTTGTTTGGTGGTTTATTTTCTTTTTAAACACATTGCTCTATTGGCGTAGAAGAGTCACAGTTTTACTTCTTCCTATCCAGTGTCAACCAGCTGCAGAGATAGCAAATACTTAACCTACTCTCCTTTAGCATCCTGAAAATTAATAATTTACATGTTGTCTGCCAGCTGAGCCAAACTTATTTTGAAGTGTAACAAGTGATTTCAGAAGCAGGCAGTGATACTTCATTCTATCCTTGGTAATTGGTTGCAAGACTTGTTGTACAAACTACTTCTTGTCTATACTGCAAAAATGGCAACGCATTTCTTAATTTTGATCTGGTGTTTGCATAATAGTCCAATGAAAATCCTACCTCCCTTATCCACAAAGTCTGCCTGGAGCACCACTTTCCTTCTGTGGTATAGCACAGTTGGCCTGTCCTGCTTCTCAGTGACAAACCCCACAACTTTCCAAGAAGTAAAGCCTACTTATAAATTAGTTTGGTTTTCCTTTGGTTAAGCAGTAGAAAGACAAAACTTGAAGATGCAAATGTAAAATATCCAAAAAAATAATATAGACTAGAATTAAATTATTGGAGCTCTTTGACTCCTGGGATGTGCAGGTATCTCCTGGCAGTCATTGGTGGTACTACAGAAGTTGTTAAAGCCTTTGGACGTGTCAATAACAGTTGGTTTTATAACAAAGACACAAGTGGGAAAAGCAGGATGGGAAAGAGAAATCATTCCAACATTCAAGCTACTTTCTGCTCATTGCAGCAGCTCTCCCTGCTCATGACCCATAGATCTTTAAAATGTCTTGTTTAAATATCCTCTAATTTATTTTTTAAAAAAAAGAGTTGTCAGCTGGCCACAGACCACACATTCCAGAACTGAAGTAGAAAGGAATGTGAATGGGTGGGTGGGGGAGAGGAAGGAAATCAGATTTAGTATTGAAAACAAGACTAAACTGAGAAGCAATGATGTGCACTCAAGCAGTTGCAGTGTGCAAGACTATTTTTGTTTAGAGTACCTCACATTCAGAAAAAGAAGTGGCGAACAGCTTTTACACAGTATTTACACCCACACTCTTACACACTCACAGCATTGTAGGTTCAGCTGTTATCTTAGCCACAACCATTTCTTCTGCTCAAGAAATGTAAGCAGATGTCAGCATTTTCTCTCCAAAGTGAAGGTAACTGCTGTGGAGAGTCCTGCTCAGAGCACTGCATATCTCTTCTGCAATCGGTACATGAAAGCAAAATCTAGAAAGCGTTACATAAAAATTTTCCAGTAGAGGCTGAATGCATATTAGATGCTGTTAAATGTCAGTTAGCAATATAGTGTGCATTCTACTGCATGAGCTATCACTGGAGGCAATGCCTTTCACCATCAATCTAAAAATGGTTGTGGTGATAAGATAAAGCTAATACTTACACGTGTAGGTCTGGATACAGGGCTCCCTTTTATTTACATGGGGAAACAAATGGCCTCAGCACGTGTGTATATTTCAGACAAGCAAAGAGAAATCTCTTTTCCAGTCCTTGCAGTGAGGCTGGGTTTGTTCTCATTAAGAAATGATCCCACAGCACATGTCAGTGAAATCACATTGATTTTTAATTCAGTCAAAAAGGCAGTGCTTGTCTTTCAGAATGCAGATATTTTTGCAGACACAGACAGAACTAGATTAGTTATCTAGGGACTTATGGAAAATGAAATGTCCTTTAAAATGTGTATTAAGTACCACAGAGAGCATGTAATTGTAATGACTCACAGCTACTGCTGGTGATAACTCCATGGTGCCATTAGATGAAGAAAAAGAGTTGATAGTGTTCTGGCATATCTTGAGAGAATGAACATGCATGTGTTCAGATTGCTGTTATTATTACCATGACTATCACTCTAGGGCAGAGTAGCCATAACCATTTTGTGCTAATCATTGTACAAAACACACACACAAATCCTTAACAAAAAAGCAACTATCTTAGCTGGAAAAAAAAGCATCAAGAAAAAATTTAAAGGCAGTGAAGCAGAAAGACGTAAAGTACAAGGATGACAAGACAACTCAGCACTGCAAGGTGTTTGTTTCAGGACATCACCAGCATAATTATTTTCAAGTACCTATTTTTTTTAAGACAAGAGACAAGCAGCAAATGACTTGTCACCTACTGTACTTTATGGAACAAATGGAGATGCATTTGCTCTTGTGAGACCTCCTCTGGAACTTGCAAAAGTTTCTTGTCACCAATGTTGAAGATTATCCTGAGAATAATCAAGGGAAAAGATCCCATTTCATAAGAACAGATTAAAAGATTTAGATTTTTATTTGGTTTGCCTAATAAAATGTGGGGGGTTATAATTGCTGTTATAAAATATTGTGGATAAATATTCAAGGAGAGGGGAGAGTTTTACAATACTAGACAATGTTGATGTAGAAATAAATAGTTGCAGCATTGATGTGCAGTCTGTAGCCATGAGTGAAGAAAAATTCTGAAATACTTCCCAAAACTTCCTGAAATAAGTTTTGTTGGAGCCTGAACTAATTCTTTTTAAGGCTGCATTCAATCCATTTTATATAACATGACTTCTATAGCAATTTTGTTGCCTATATATAATAATCCAAAGTACCTTCCCTTCACTTCTTGTGGTTTGTTTGTTGGTCCAGTTTTAGTCAGCTGAGGTTTGGTGAAATGAAGTCCCTAATCTCTTTTTCTTAGGTATATAGAATTTTATCATCATAGGAACTCTTTTTCTTAGGTATATAGAATTTTATCATCATAGGAACAGTAGGAAAACTATATTGTAATTAGACACATGCAGGCATCAGCCACTAAAATCAGTGTGGCTCCATGGGAAATAAATATCTGCTTACATGGATTAAAGTGTCATTCAGGATTACAGATTACAGTCTCCAACATGTTTATGGGGGAAAAAAAAGCTTACAATATATCCTGCACTTCCATGGAATTAGTGAGGCTAATGTTAGGCTTCCACAGACAGTAATTCATCATTTTTCCTCGTGAATGAACGAGTTATATATGATTAATGAAGCTTACAGATGACCCACAATCCATGTTACATAACACAAGGTTCCAGTGATTGACAAAATCAATCATTTCACTTGTCTTCATTACTGCTAATAGGTTTAGAACCACCTTCAAAGGATAGGAAATCATAAGGGATAAATTTTCAGCTGGATATAATGGTTTAATAATTTAAGAACAAATATGTACCCTTGCCCTCCAAATAGGCAAGTTTATCATTTAGCACATTTGTTAGTGTTTTTTCTCTGCTATGTAATTTTTGTACCTCAGTTTTTACACTTTCTCCTAATTTTTAGGAGCCTATAATGAATGCCATTTCAAGAATCATACTGCATACCTTTACCATGAAAATTTTATTTTAAACAAATTCTAAAAATAATCATAAATTTAAAAACTTGGTTACTCAAATAGTTTTTTCTTTTTCTTCTGATTTTATGAATAACTATAAGTACCTAACAAACAAAGCTTCAGATAACAATGAAGTAAATCTTACTTCATATTCCCAGCAGTGCAGAAGTGATCCTGTACCTTTTAATAACTTGAAATAAAGTTTTCATTATTATTCCATGGGAACATAAATGACCGAGATAAAACAAACTCTTACAATTTTTTAGATATAAGAGATTATTCAGATCAAAATTAATTACTTGTGTTCAGAAGGTGGTTATGTTTTGTTTGGTTTTGGTTTGAGTCTCTGTGGTCCGGTAAGGAAGTGAATTTCTTGCTCTAGATTATTCACTTACCAAGAACCCGGACTTATTTGTGCTGAGGCAGCTAGGAGTTCTTCTTACAGCTGTAGGAGAAAAAGAAAGTGGTTACAGAGAAAAAAAACCCTAATAAAAAAAGAATGTGTGGAGTGGAAGAGGATATCTTGAGGAAAACACCAGATAATTCATTGAGGGTGTTTACTGGTTAATGTTCATGACTGCGTTGGATGCTGGCTCCCTGCTTCCCTCACTGACTTAAATGGTTTCATTAGTTTGACATTTATGATACCGTGGTGCTCGAAAGGCAGGTTCTGAGGCTGAACTCCCAGCTCCACACAATGACAATGACCAGATGGCATCAGAGTTGACAGCTCATCCCTTGTCCCATGTGTTACAAGGCCTCTGAGAGTGGATTTTTGAGTTGATAAACCAAGCTGTGTTTTACAATTACTAATTCTTCCCTATTTTACTGTTGATTCACGTCTGAAAATTGTCCACATGCTCCTCTGCCAGACTGAATCCAACTTCTAAAGAAAAGTGATTTCAGTTTCTGGGATGTGCACAAAAACATTAGAATTTTTACTTTAATACTGTTTTCCCTTTCATAACCTCTGCATATTAGATATTTTTGACATGTTTTGGGTCAATTCTCTTACAGATTATGACCAAGATAATTGATTAAGTCCAGAGGATGACTTTTAAATTACACATTGGGTGGTACATCTTAGGGAAGCGTCTCTGAGGGTGCCCTATGTTAACAGAGATGTTTTATTTCTGGGTAGATTGTTAGTCACTTTTTCATTTGGATGTTTACTTTTCAGATTGAAATTCAGAAGAGGAATTTTGAGAGCATGGCTCAGCCTGAATAATAAACTGAACACAAAATGGATATTTCCTTCCTCTGAGTTTTGGATTTGAAAGACACAGCATATGATTGATGCAATTATTGACCAAGCACAGTGATTCAAAAACACTTTAAAAACCCCAAAACTTGTCTTTTAAGTTTCTGTTACTTCAGTGTTTTTCTAGGGAATGGCAACTTTTCACCCAGAGTTTTATTATGAAACTATTTGTCCAAAACCTATTACTTGATTGATGTGCCTGTGACATCTGTTGGTGTTCTACATCAGAACCCTGTGCCAGCTCTCCAGCTGCTTGTAATGCTATTAAACGTAGTTGAATGTAATGCAGAGAAAGACAAAGAAGAAAAAAGTAAGAGTTAAGTCATATATGAAGAACTATTCTTGGAAGATTTCTGAATTATGCAAAATTCTCAAGGAAATGGTGTCTTAATGTCCAGGATTGGGTTTTTTACCCCTCTCTGACACATACAGTTTATTACCTTAATGCTGTGCTTTTCTGACTTTTTTTTTAAACTCGGCGAGAAATTTCTATTAAGATTCTCACCATTAGCAAGTGAGAGGTTGGAGGGGTGTTGATAGCAAGCAGGCTTGCAGAGTCCACTTGTGTCTCCTGGTCTCTGATAAACAGCCTCCAACCAGCTCCAGGAGCCTTTTACAGTAATGTCCACATGAAATATGTAACAACAGAGATAAGGAATTTTGAGCAGTAGCATCAGTGTGTTGAGGAAACCCCCTCCCCCAAAAACAAACCAAACAAACAAACAAACAAAAAACCCACCAAAAACCTGGGTTCTAAAGAGAGAAACAGCAAAAGCACTTGACAGAGTGAAGAATTTACTGATTAGTCTTATAATTTATCCACAGTCCTTTTCATGTTACCAGGGAAGTGATGGCTGGAAAATGAACTTGGGTGTTACTTTCTGTCAGAGCATGAAAGAAATGCTTGCCTTGAACACAGCACAGCCCTGGTACCTGCAGGATCCCACTAGATCCAGCCAAGCTTTCCCTATATACACATACTCTGGATACCCTTTATGTTTGGAAACTGCCAGTTTTTAAGAGAAAAATCAATATCTCCATTAATCAACAAAGCAATTAGATACAGCAAGGGGTAAAATTAATTTTAATGAATTTAAATCATCGCTGATTTGCAAAACATCAGGGCTCTTACAATCCTGCATAAAATGCTGTCAGACAAGGCTATGCATCACAAAGGGCAAAAGCCATTTTGCATTTACTGAGGAAATGCTTCCAAATGGCAGAGACTGTGGATGCCCTTCTGTGCATGAAAATAAGTCTGAAGACTGGATCTCATCTAGGAGAATGCCAAAATAGCCATACAGCAAAACATGTTTTGCAAGAGCTCCAAGTTGTGGTTTAACTGTTGTGTAATTGTATGGAATTTTTGAGACCTTGGTCTCTGGTGTCCTGTGAATACACGAGAGCCTCTGCTCAGACCAGTGCCTGGTCCTGATCTGAACAATGATGATTGAAATTGTGCACTCTGACAGTGCTGGGATAAGACTGAGTTAGATCCTGGGATCATAAAATTAAATAGTGAAAAACAAGTTAAAATATCATAATCTTAGATTACACTTATTATTGACTCGTAATCATGAGTTTGATTAGTTCTGATTACTCTAGAACTTAAGACATGGAGTGAATAAAGAACATAATAACTAATTCAGACCAAGAAATGGTCTATTCCCTATTATAGTCTTCAGTACTCTCGAAAATAAGAAATAAAATATTTGGGTTTTACCCCTAATCAACACAGATTTGATTTCTGTTATTGAGATAAAATGCAATAAATCTCAGCACATACCTACTCTGCAAGTTCTGGAGGTCTTGTATGCTTCTTTATGTTAAACATTCACCTTTTCATTTTTATGGGAACTATGCCACAGCCCTAGTAATGAAAAAATGGAAAAAATGCCACTTCCTTGGGGATAGGAAGAACTGAGAAAAAGTAAACTGTCAGGTAAGATGCTGTCACTAGCACCTATCCCTCACTGGGGAACCTTGCAGTTCCTTTTTTCACTTAACAATAAGTTACAAGGCTCATTTGGTTGTTAGGACACAAAATGCAGCTTTCTGCCTGGATGTCCAAGATGCCTTCATTTCCCTAATGAGACTTTATTTGATGTCTCCTTTTCTCAGTTCTTTCTCTTCTGAAATCAATTTTTTAGCAGCAAAAGGTAGCATAATGCACTAATAGGAAATTACAGTATTTTATGAATCATAAAATGAGAATGGCAGAGATTGAGGTTTATTAACTGAGACAGCAATTGCCTCTGATAGTAAATATTTACAACTATACTGAGTGGCAACAAGCTGAAGGAAAAAGAATCCCAATGACCCTCTGTCCATTTCTTGCAAGCAGAGATACCAACCTGGCCTCAGTCCGTGTGTCCTTCCTGAGTACAGGCATGGAGGCAATAATCCTTTAGCACAACTACATTAGGGGTGGCAGTGGACATAGGAGTGACTGGACAGAGTCAAAGTCATGGCTTTGTTTCACACCCACAGTGATCTGCAGAGCAAAGCTGAGGAGAAAAGCTTTTGTCCTCCTACAGATTATTCCTGACACTCTTGAAGGCACTATTAAGGCTCATTGCATGAACTTTTCCTTCCTAAAAGCTCATTTGGCTGGTCATTGTAAATTAAGACCACAGAATCCTTTCCCAAGAGTAGTATATCTGAGTTTCCACTAACAGGTTTTTAAGTACCCATTTGGAAATAGTCTTCATTA
>NW_005054300.1:6580319-6619514 GCF_000277835.1 Geospiza fortis | reverse complement strand
CCTGCTGAGAAGAAAAACAGAAATTATGGATGCAATATACTTAAAATGCTATGGTTAGATCTATTTTAAAAACATCCTTTAAAGGATATGAAACTATACATTTTATATGAAGCTACAAATAGAAACTCTCAAAAATCAAATACAGTCAAAATTGCTATAGCATTTATCTATCTATATAACAGTTTTTAATCATAATTTTTTTTCTTGCAATCTTATCCACGAAGTAAAACCCAAACAACAACCAAAAAATCTGAAATCTATGTGCATCATTTCCTATTGGAGATCTGTTGTATGCCTTACTTAGTTTTAGTTATTTTAGTTATTTTTTAAGCAATAATTTAATTCTCCTCTTGTGATCACTGCCCAAGGGTCCTCTCTGTGTGTAAGCCAAATGAGTAACTTAAATCAGAACAATGGCAAAGAGGACAAGGTGAACAGTGAAACTGCTACTGAAGCAAAAGGGAGATTTTTGCATGCCAAGTGGTAATATGTAAGATTCTGTAGCAAATCCAATGCCTTCAGAAATGGGCCACAGAAAAGGGGTCACATTAATATCTTTCATGGATGTTGAAAACAGGTCATGCATAAGTCATTGTATAGGAAGTTTTGTTGCCAGATGTCAGAGGGGAGGAAGGTGGCAAAGCGTGGTGTTTATGCGGAATTCAGCAATAAAGACAGATCTTTCCAAAAGGATGAGGTTCAGGACCTTGTATATTCACACAACCGTCTTGATTTTACCAGGATTTTTTGTAAGCAGTGGACCACATGCACCCCATCTTCCTTTGGACTTTCTGTCCTTTAGTCTTACACTTCCTGATCTTTCCAATAATTCAAGCTTGCCTTCTCATTTCTGCTTCTGCATCACCCTCTCCAATATCCACCATCTCTCTGCACCTTCTTGACTCCTCAAGAAGCACTTTATGCTGCAGCTGTTTCTGAGAGACCAGCCAGAGTTTTGCCTTACTGGTGTGTGCCAGAAAGAGCAGAATGGTGCTGAGCCTTGCACTATATGATTTTCCAGTGTGGAGGTACTAACTCAATTGTCCTTTTAATGCAGGGACTACCCAGTTTTCACAAAACTCACTGAAACTTTTTTACATCTGAACATTTTCTTTTTACCTTAAACATGTCTGAAATCAGACAACACATTGCAAAGTTTTTTAGAAAAACAAACAAGGAATACATAAGACATCATCCCATTCAGAAACAAAATCAAAAACAATGAAAGAAAGGATATCCAGATTTCAATTCCTCCTCCCTGTAAAGCTCTGCTAGGGTGAGTAGCAAGTAGTCAAAACCAGGGATTTTCTTTGGAAACTCATTGTCCAATCCATCATTAGTGAATGAAGTTTCTGAACTTCATTCTGGACCTGAAGGAGAGGGGGAATGCTAAGGCAGGAGTGTTTTCACCACCCACAAATATCTCCAAATTGAGAGAGCTCAGCTGATGGCACCAGGGTGATAAATAAGCATATATGGTTTGAAAGTGTTGTCAGTGAGATGGATGAGCAGTTCAATGAGACTAATAAACATTTCATATTGTCATTTAGAGTTAAGTGTGACAGATGTAGATGGGACTAATGCTAGTTTTCATTCTATGTTATGATTAATTAGATAGGCAACATATCGGTGTGGTAGCACTAATACATTCCCAATAAATAAATAAGATTCTGTTTCAGGGCTGTTGCTTAAGCTTTTGACTTTGAAAAACTACCAATAACTTCAGTAACAGTGTAAAGTAAAAACTGAATAAAGTACAAAGAAGATGTAGGTTTCCCTTCTTCTACTCACTGAGTGTCTAAATCTGTAGGAAAGGGATACTCAAGAAATGAACTATCTTTTTGCTTCTCCTGAATCTGTGAAAACCCTTCTCTGTGATGTCTGCATATTTTAAAGAAAAAGAGCAAGAGCCAGAAAGAAGCAGATAGGTTTGCTGTAAATTCTGGGGAGGAAAAAAGATGTTTAATAATGTATAAAGATCTGTTAGTTCCCAGTGGTTTGGATCTCTGAACAGAGGTTTCTCTGGAGGCTCCTTGTGCAGTAGGCACCTCAGTTAGCTTTAACAATACAGTCCCATCCACCTCAATGCCAAACAAGGAGGATGTGAGGAGTAGAGAGAAGGGCTTTCTTAATTGAATTGGGAACCTTCATGTATCCCTGCTTTGTTCCTCATGTCTAGAGATTAAAGAGTTTTTTGTGTCTCCGTGTGTAGATTATTCCGATGTAGGAAAGATCAAAACTATTATTCTGTCAGTCACTATATTAACTACGTTCAGGACTTTTTGTTAAGTTATAACTCAATTTAATAAAAGTTTTGAAAGTGCTTATTTTAGCAAAAGTATTGGATCTCCCCTCTGATAGAAGGGCAGCATTTAATGCCTCTACATGCTGAGCAGTAGTCAATGTTTAATCATGTACTAAGCCAGTAAATACTGTTAAATTCCCTTACATTTACTATTTTATATATGCTTGATTGAAATGTCCCATGTTCTAAAATAGAAATCATTAGTGAATCTGTTAGCTCCTCTGACCTTAATAATGTGGAACCAGAATTAATTATCACATTGAAGTATTTGTTTTAACTTGCCATTAAGTGATTATTGCAGAGCAAGAATGCAGAATCGCAGTGAATTAATCAGTGACCTATATTTTCTGGTGCTTCTGCTTGAATTTAGCCTTGGTCAGAATGACGGAAGATGTATCCAATTGCATTCTTGTTAAATGTTCTCAACTGAACAAGTCTGGTTACTGTCACCCGGTGAATAAAGGAGTGCATTCTTCACAATGCTGTCACACATGGATTGTTATATTGATGGGAACTTTTAATTCATTCAGCTGTGTCCACACCAGAGTGTCCCCAAAGTCTGGGTAGGAAGCAGGACACTGCTGTCTGCAAGCAACGAGAGGCTTGCCCTGACTATGCTGGAAGCAACTTTGAAACATAAATTATTAATCTACTTTTACTTTAGTGCCCTCAGCAATGGGAAAGATGTTTTTCTCCAAACTCTTTTGAATACTGTGATAGGCACCAGTAATTCAGCAGTTTAGAATCAATGTGCTGCAGCAATTTACTTGTACCATGATGTATGCCCAGGAGGATGGAAAAAGTGATATAACCTCATGGCAAATGGCAGATTCTGACAATGAACAAAAGTGTAACGGTTATTTTGAGAGAGAACTTTTTCTCACCCATATTTAAATATGCAACCTAAGTAATTTTTAAATAAAAAAAACTGAACTAGTATGAAATTAATACTATATAAATACATTTCCCTCCAGCAGAAAATTAAAAAAACATCGTCAATAGTGAGATACATTTTGAATAGTGGAGTATAATATTTAGGATGAAATAACCATTTGTTTGGATCCATGTTGTGTTTGAAAAGGAAAAAGGACGTGGGAAGAATTAAACAGGTAGTGAAAGTGTAGACTACATATCAAGGTGAGCAATTCTAAAACAAATATGTATTGCTGGCTGTTTGACCAATATACTGCAGAGTTACTGATAAAGAGAGGACAAAACCATAGTTTTTTTTTAATATAGATCATAGATGCAAGGATTGAGAATAAAATGGACAGGCTGAGGTTGAAATGGAAAAATTGAATGTCAGGTTTAGAGGAGCAAGAAAGGTGATTTTCTTTTTCTTTTACTTATTGATCTGGAAACAAGAAAATATATTATTTGAGACCATCTGGCAAAGTGGGGCGAGACCATTTTTTCTAATAGGATTACTAACCTAATGAACCAGGCTTTGATCTTTAGGGTTTGATTTCATTTTGAAATGCCAGTACGCACATGCCCACAGTGTGGGAGACAAACAGGAGTTAGAAATCTGTGTATGGCCACATAGCTCAGCATTTCTGGAAGCAGAGGGATAAGGTGCTGTGATGGAAAGACACAGGCCTTATATCTAAAACCATGATGAAATTAAGATTCAGTCAGGGAACTGGCAGGCAAGATCTCTCAGGAGGGTACCCTGAGGGGCCAAGGGCCCAGGAGATCTGGCTGATCTTTAAGGACAACTCTTTAGAGCAGAACAGAGGATCCTGAGGGAAGGAAGCCAAGGGTGTCTGGTAAAGGAGATGAGGAACTCCTGAGTGGGCTCCAGCACAACAGCAACATACAGGGAGCAAACATGGGGGCAGGCTACCCAGAAGCAGCACAGAAATATATACTGGGCATGCAGGGCCAGAACCAGGCATGCCAAATATCCACCAGGATCAAAACTGGAGGAATGTGGAGGGCAGCAAGGAAGACTCAGTCACTGGAACAAGAGGAAGGCTAAGGAAAACGAGGCTGCTTTGCTCTAGTGACAAAGGATACAGAAAAACCTGAACCACTCAGCACCTTCTGTGCGTCAGTCTTCAATGCCAAGGTTTTCTCTTGGACCTTCCAGCCCTAACTGGCTTACAGCAGAGCTCCTACAGAAGATAAAACTTGAGTTGTGCATCACTTGAGCCAACTGAACAGAACACAAGTTTGTGAAGCTGGTAGGACACATCCCAGGTGCTGAGGGAGCTGGTTGCCATGGCCACAGAGTGACTTTCTGTCATCTTTGGCAGCTTGTGGCAGTCAGGGAGATCCCTGGTGGTGGGATAAAAGAAGATGTCACTCGCATATAAGAGCGAGAAGGGGAATCCTGGAAACCACAGGTCTGCTGTCCTATACTTGTTCATTGCTGCTGAGCAAAAAGTCAATTTAAAGTTTAATCAAACTGCCTTTGCTTTTTAGGAGTTAAAATTAAATCAGTGTTTTCTTTCATAGACCACATGTGAGAAAACCCGGTCACCAATTGAATTCTGCCTTCAAAGTCTCAGTAGAACCATTTCAATATTCTGCACATTAACACAGAATTAATTCTCATCTCCTATATTCATATACAACAGCCAAATATTTGTGCATCTTGCACACTGGAACACATACTAATTGCACAAAACAGTCATCTTTTTCCTGCAGATACTGAAAAAAGCCATCGAGTAAAACAGAGTGCAGAATGAAGAAAGAAGTTTGTCTCCTCAGAGCATACAGTTTACATACTATATATTTTTACCTTTTTCCCCAGCAAGTCTGTTTTCTATTTCGCTTCATACTTATCTGGTTTGTTGAAACAACTGCATCTTCCCAGCACAGTATGAGTGAAGATCACAAATAATATTTGTACAGCAATTTTTAACTACTGTACAAAGAGAATCTCCTTCTTAATTGTCTTTTTCTTTCTATACATAGAGTACATTCTTTATTTTTAAAAGTGGTGATGACACTCTGAAAGCCCACCAGAGTGAAAATGTGCATCTTCTATTATTAATTGTGTGAAGAGTCTTACTTGCAATGATTTTTCTTGCACTTGAAAGTATAAAAAGCTCTTCTTGCCTTATAACAAAAGCACTTGGTACCATCATTTTCTGCAAATCTGGGCACATCTCCCACTAACTGGAGTGCCTGGAACACAAGAGCAGCTGAGATGGGTCAAAACTCTTAAGAACCACCTGGGACTCAGTCTTGTCTTTAGTCGTGGTCACTACAGATACGTTGGAAATGGTGCCACTTGAGAGTTGTTATTCTTGCAATACATACTCCCAGCTTTCATGTGTGTATGGTTTAGAGATTTCCTGAGTTGGAGGTTGCATCACTATAATTGTTATTTTATAACTTTGGTGTGTTTTCTTTCATCACTGTGTTATTTACTTTATGAACTCATTAAAAAATTTACAATTACTAAGTGCAGTAATGATGAGTTCCAAAGTTAAATTACATGTTACGAGAAACAGAGTCTCTTTTGTCCATTTTGGGTCTTCTGACAGATAATTTTATCAGGCCTCCCTGAAGGTCAGTATTTATTACTACTCCTCTTGTCATTTTCTGCTTGAATCAGTCCTATGGACACTTCAATCTGTTAGCTCCTCACACATAATACTCCTGTATTCAGAACTTCCTCAAGCTCCTTTTTTTATAAGCACCAATGCAAAAAGATTAATTTACCTCTTTTTCTCTCATACTTATTTATTTTTTGTCCACATGAGATGCCTGCATCCGTTAATCCTTGCCATCCTTCCCACATCCCCAGCAGATGTGCTGCCTTGTCACCACTCCCAGCTGGGTCATATAGTACTGTTATTATACTTTTTGTCTGTTGGTATGGAATTTCAGTCCACAGGGACGGTGCATAACTAATGGACAAATTTTAAAGACATGCCACTTTTGTTACTTCATATATTATGTACACATCACTGACATGATCCGTTGCTATTGTGGCAATACTTCCATGCATACAGTATTTCACACAGATGACAGAGGCCTACTAATCAAAATAACATCTATTCTAAGGATGAAAACCCACTGTAAATGCATTTGCACATTTCCTGTTAACATCAGTAAATTATGCAAAGAAGTAATTATTTTATGGCCTTTGATACAGAAACAGACATAATTGCTTTCTTGGAGTAATTTAAAGCTTCTCTCTACTGCCAAAGTAACGCAGGGTCCCACTTGGTAGCGTGGGACAGTAGTTTGCTTTTTGCAGCCTCTGATGTAGAAGGAAACATTTTATATGGGTTGAAAGGGACTGCACAAGTTAATGAAAGGGAAAATGGAAAAAAAACCTGTGAAGTCCAATGAGGATTACTAAACAGAGAGATCTGATGTCTGCTTCAGAAAGGCCCTGAGCTGCAAGCAGCTAGAGACTCCAAGAGGGAAATCTCCTGTATGCTTGCCCTGTCTGACACTGTGTTCTGGGCAGCTGCTTTCCCTGGGCAGTGTGAGACAGCTGTGCAACCTTGGTCTGACCTAATGCAACTGCCCCCATGTCCATGGATTTAGTGACAACCTGAAAATGAGGCCAACCAGTTTCTAAAACACATACAGTTGTATAAAATATGACTTCAAATCCTACTAGCAGGTATAATCTAAAGTGTGTTTTTGTGGGACTCTAAGTGGTGGTTATAGTTACTTTGAGTTTGCAAATACATATGATTTACTTGCATGTTTTTGCATCTTTCTATCCCAGGCTTGCTTCCACAGACTTCCATTGTCCTCTAACTTTTTCCAGGAACATGATGCTTTCACAGTTGTAGAAAAAGAATTCACTGTTGGGCTAATGCCAGATGGAGCTTGGAAAGTTCCAAGTCTTAAACATCTGCTCTTTTAAAGTAAAATAAGATATATTTTCAACTTAATGAGCTGAAAGATAGATTTGTGATAGATATGTAGTATCTATCACAATATGAAAATAGAAAGTATATCTGTTGAGCAGGTGCTGGAGCTCAATGTTTTTGATTCCAAATCCCCATCAGAATAGAGGGAAAGTATCTTATTAAGATGGAAAGATACCTGTGAGAGAGGATGAAGAAATTCAAACCTGTTACTTTACTCTAAATTTATAACTGAGACTATCAAAGAGTTACATAAATATAAATTTAATCTCACAGAAGCTAATGAACATGATTATAGCTGTTCTGCAGATGGGTGGAAGGCTTGTGCTGTGAGTGGGATGTATGTTAAAAATCCCAGCTGTTGCTTCTGTATTTCACATGAGACTCTGAAAGCTTGTAAAAAACTAAGTCTGTTTTAGCTTCAGTGTGTATGTATATTTACTTTTCCTAACCAAAGGGTTATGGGACAGTTCAGTGCTCATTTTGTGGAAACCTGTGGTTGCAGCAGAAGGAAGAATTCAAAAATAATTTTCACAGAGGAAAGTAACTTATTAGAGTTTAACTAATGTAGGTCTCCAGCTTATGGGTAAAGAAAAGCATTGGATTCAAGAACGGATGTGTAATGTCTCTTAATGATATCTGACATGTCGCTTGTGTATATGTCTATTTATTTGTGTAAACATTCATTCATTTGATTCAGAACTTCTTTAGACAAACATATGGCTCATCATACATTCTTACAGTTTTGTGCTTGACTTAATGAATTCACACAGATTTGATTCTCTCTTTGAGCAAATAACTTGTGATGTTTCTAAGAAATGGCACATCTGCACTGGAGATCTGAAAATCACATAACAGGATACAAATTTGCACCAGGAGTGCAGCTGAAGGACTTGGTCCAAAACCTGACTTAAGTGTTAGCCGCAGAAATACATCCTTATAAGCTTTCTTTCATGGCTTTTTTTTTTCCAAATTCATTTGACATTTCTGTTACCTGATGGAGAAAGGTACAGTTTTTCCCAAATAGTTAAGCAATTGCTGTGCAAACATAACATTCTTTGTAGCTGCTTGTCTGCAGCACACGAGTGCCAGCTACAAAATAAGTTTAATTTATCTGACAAGAATCCACTCCAGACTACTACAGCATATTTAAACAAAGCAGTTTTAAAACACACAGAACAAAACATACCTCTGTTTAGTGCCCCATACACACATTTTGAATTATTTTTATACATATGAAGAAATTTCTCAGTTGTGCTGGAAAATGTTACTTTAAACAAACACCAAAAAACCCCCAAGAGTGCTGCCCCAGAAATACCTCACTTGATATTTTAGACATGTATAAGAAAATTCAGGATTTCATGTATTGCTGTACAAAATATTACTGTTCTGTTTGTGTCATGCTGCCTGGTTTGTGGCTGATCCTCAGAAGACAGAACCATACATAGCTCTCCAGTATCCATGGATGTCAGGGCACTAGTGCTACTCGACAACAGAACGAGAAAGTGTCTGCACCTTACAGCCTCCAGAAAGTGACATCAACTTTCTGCTAGATTGATGTTACACAATGTGTGAAAAAGGAGACAACTATAGATTCATTTAATAAATTATCTCTTCATAGAACTCTGAAGAGTTCTATCAATTGTTTTAAAATGTATAATCCTGGTGACAGGCAGAAACTGAAGTGAAGCTCAATAAAACCTCAATGTAAGAAGCTGCAGCAAAACAGGGTGCTGATTCTCAGATGATTTACATTCTGAATTTTATTCACAATAAGGATATAAACTAAATTTTAAGTAAAACATACCTTAGCAATTAAGAGACCTAGCTTGAGCTACAGATGACATTATTTGCTGATCTAAACAAATAAGGAGAAATTTTCATTGAACATCTATACCATAGGCCCATTCCCATTATGCCCAGGAGCCAGGACATCTAGTTGAGTTTAGTTTGAGGAAGATGATGGAAAATTTGCCTCTCTTTTTTCTTGCGAAGGCAACATAACCAAGGATCCCTATGGGTGTGTGTAACCCATATGATCCCAGGGCACTTTCTCCCTCTGCACGTTGCTTTGTCTCTGCTGCAGTGCTGTGATGCTCCCACTGTGTGCTTTGCTCTCTGCTTGCCCTGCTTGCACTCCCTTGCTTCCCAGGCAAGGAAGAGAGTCCAGTTCAGAGCACCATCCAGACCGGCCTTGAATTTTTCCAAGGATGCAGCACCCACCACCTCTCTGGGCAACCTGTGCCAGTGTTTCACCACCCTTCTCATAAAAAAATTTCTTCTGTTTATCTAGTCTGGATCTACCCTCTTTTAGTTCAAAACCATATCTTTGCTCCTATTTCAGCAGGCCCTACTAAAAATTCTGTCCCTGTCTTTTTTACAAACGTCCTTTAGTTATTGGAAGGAAATATCTAGATGTTATCTAGGAAGAAAGATTTAAGGTAAAGCTTTACTCCTCTGTCTTCATGTAACTCAGTATGTTGAAGCTCAGATTTTTAGTCTTCTCCAAGGAAGACAGGCCAGAAAAGGAGCTCCTCTGTGCTGCAGGATAATTGCTCCCAGGAAGGAAGGACAGAGCAGAGACAGGTTGGAACATTTCTTTTGCGTCTGCTTCTGTAGTACAAATAAACATAAACAGAAAAAATAACAACAAGAGGAAGTAAAACCAAAATGAAAAACTCTTACAAACTTTTCTTCCCCTGGGGAGGCACTGAGTGTACAAACAACATAAGACAGAAGTGGGCACGCTGGATTTTTCACACCCCCCTCATTGTGGCTCAGAAAGGATCTTCTTCAGTTATGATCCCAAGCATGATATAGGAAACCATACAGAAAATAACAGAGGATAAACAGCTTCCTGCCTGTATAACTGCATTTCACTGCCAGTTTTGTACTGGATAGTTATGCACAGATGCTGCAAGAATTTGGCCCCAAAACCAGTTTTTTGTAACAACTGAAGAATTAGATCAACTTCTGCACTGTGCCATAAAATGAACAATGACAGTTGTAATACTGTATCTTACAGATTCTTCCATGTGTTCATTATTTTTTGAGCAATGAATGTAAATATTAAAATGTTGTGTTATTTTTAAACTTGGCTTTAGAATACTGGAGTGGCTCTGTGGGAAAATAATTTGTCCCTGGCTGGGTAACAATCACTTTCCACCAGTCAAAGCTCTGGCTACAATCTGTTTCTAATTAATCAGGAAGACAAGACAGGGCGAGTCTTGTACTGAGACAATATCAGACATAGTGGACTGACTGTAAAGCATGCCAGATGAGGATGTGTTTAGTGCACTAAAAGGAACAATCTAATTATCAGTTAAGAGCTTGAGTCTTAAATTCTTCTGAAATAAGAATGCACATTAAAACATCGCAAATTATCTGGATACAGTGAAACCATGTAATATAAAACAGCGATGACTAGGCCAAACCTGAATATTTAGAACTTTAACAAAAAATTTCTAGTTCTTCCAGAAGCCCTGCAGAGCACAGGAAATTCAAAAATGTTGACACTCTAACACCTTTTTCAAAGCTAGATGTTTGACAATTCACCTTGAATAATTCTTAGAGCTGACAAGAGTGAAAATCATTTTTACAATGTATGGTGTAAAATATATAAGGCTCCAAAATATAATGAAAATAAAGAATTTTTTATAAAAAATAGCTTGTGAAAGCCACTTCTATTTTTTAGCCAGCAGTAGTTCTTAGCCGCTGAATAGAGCTCTCTCTTGCAAGCCTTACTGACACAGATGGTTCATCTAAAGTAAGGGGAAGCATTCATCTACCAACTATGTGCAGGGGTAGATCACAAGAGAGAAAAATGGTTTACTTTAGAAAATGGGAGTAATGGAAAGTCTGTCCATGTTCACTTTCATTTTGCTCTTGTTCCTTTTATTTCTGATGTAAGGAGCATTGTAGTGAGTGCTGTGTGTCATTGCTCTTTGGGATGCTGGAAATAGAATAGGAATTGTTCCAGCAACAGAGCTTAGAAATTATAGTGAGTGTGTTTGTGAAAGAGGAGTTATGTCTGTTTATTATTCTGTCTTCTTTTGAAGAAGAACAGAGCTGTCCTATAATCTCTTAAAGTTAAACTATTTTCAAGCTCTTTCCAGAACAGTATTTCTGATTTTATTGTAAATATGAAGTCCAGGGTACTGTTTCTGTACTTAAAACAAAATAATGGTCTGTTATTTCTAGATGGAGAAAGTAGTGAAATAACCTGTAGGCTTGTTTAATTTCTGTCCCTGCTATAACTCAGCAGTGTCAGACAAAGTGATATTCTGAGTGCATGGGTTTAGCTGAGTGGCTGATATTACATTGCAGATTAAAATCACAGATGACAGGAAGACTTACAGGTTGCTCTGTGTACCAGCAACAGTCAGAGACTTCAGTGGACTTTTACATATTAAGTAGTTCTTGTGAGTGGGTGGGCTTTGTGGGCAGAAACTCTCCCAGGGCTGAGATCTCACTTGATAATCTGGCTCCGGATATAAAAATGTTAGCCATTGGAAACTTAATCCAGCAAGGGACTTTTAATTTTCTTTCTAGCCTTTCATCTGTGAAGCATATACCCTTTTCCTCCCATCCCTCATGGTCTCACTTCTTATCAGCATAATTCACAAAACAGATTTGTTGCATATTTGTTTTGCAAGATTCCCATAATTGACGTGAGCACATGAACAATAAATATATTAATTAGGCCACTCTGATCTGTTTAAAGTTTTGGTCTGCATTAACTTCCTATTTTGCTGCACTCTGACCAGAATTAGTCTCTATTTTCTTTTGGGAAAGGAATTTTTGTGGAAATCCTCATTGCACTGACATTTTTTGTGGAAATCCTCATTGCATTGCAAGATAGTTTTATGCCGTGGGATTTTACTACTTGTCCCTCAACCTCTGGTGCAAGGTACCTAATCCTCACTGGACCTATAAAAGTGTGAAGAACTGTAATAGTAATTCAGAGGGGAAAAGTACTTGTATCTGAACAAGGCAAGTAAAACCATAATAAAGTCTGCTGAGGCTAAACTAAATAACATGAGTCATTTCTCAGCAGGGACTCTGTGATGTATGCTGAGCATGGGGATGCTCAGGCCAAGAGAGCTTGTTGAAAATACCTGGGCTCAAAACAGTTGCAAGGCAAACCTTTACTGAATATATCACGAGTTTAAAAAATAGCAAGACAAAGCAGCAGCATCAAGCAATGCACACCAAGGGAGCAGAGTGATGACTGATAAGTGTCCTCAGCAGGCATTCTCAGATATGGCACTGGAGGTTCATGAAAATACTTTGGTCACTTGGGGCTGGATTTTTGGTTTTCAGCTTCTAAACTCAATTAAAATAGAATAAAAATGGGAGGAAGTGTGGCCCTGTTGCTCTGACTCTGGCAGCTGCCAGCAGAGCCAGCAGGGAGAGGAGGGAGCAGACAGGTCACACCAGGCAGTGTCAGACAGCCCTGTGCCAGGGGGATGCAGGAGCTCTGGCTTTGGTCTGCAACATTCTGGGGCAGGGACAGAGCTGAATGTGTTTGCTACCTCTGAAAAGCTTGCCTGTTTCAAAAACTGATGGTATCAAGTGACAAGATCCCATTGCAAAACAAAATATTTATGCCACTTACATTTTATACACAATTCCTACAAATATTTTTTATGGCTGTTGTAATTAAATACAAATATAATAAATCTTTTCCTTGAAATTAGGAGTTTTTTTAGTCAGAACTACATGTCCTTCTGATGTATGTGCAATAAAATTAATTAATAGTGATTGTAAACTTTGTATTGAAGATAAAGTAAAAAAAAAACAAATAATGTGGGACAATTTATGGTTTTGTATTTGATGGAGGGATAGTGTAGTAAAACAGGTGCCTATCTGAATAATTAATGAGACCAATAACAAGGAAACAACAGCTCCACAGAATCCTGCCAAATAAAAATAACATAGAACTCTAATGCAGTACAACAAGTTCACTGTGAAAAAACATTTGCTGTGCTTTCTACAGGAATTGAACTGAGCACCTACGGCTTGAACTTTAGTTATGGACAACCAGTCCTGAAATAGCACCAACAGACAGTGCACAAGGGGTGGGTGCTTCATATTTGTGGATTTATCACATAAGTGACTTCGTCTTTTTTGTTAAGAGAATAGAATTGAGGAACAAAAACATATGAAGAGACTGAACATGAAGAAATGAACATAGACTGAACATGAAGAAATTTTGGGTTATTCTTATCTTTATCATGCATTTTCTGTGGGCCTCAAGGCACAGATAAACTTCAGCAGCTCTGCTGTGACTGCCCAGTAACAAATACAAGGTTATTTGAGATAGTGGAAATATTTTAAGGAGAGAAACTCTGTGACATCTTCTTTCCACCCACATTAACTATACTCCTGTGTAAGCTAATTTGTGGAAAATTATAGTTACCAAGTACTGGGTAAATTTTTCCCAGATTTATGGATTTAAAGTCACATCTCAGCATTAAAACAAATTTATGCAAGTACCTGAAATTAACCTTATCTTTAAAATTTATCAGTGGTATACTTAAAAACAAAGTGGTTCTGTAAATTCATTAGGCTGTACTGGTATGAGTACTCCTATGTATGATAATCTGTTGTTTATGTAAATAGAAAAGAGATTTCATAGCTTATTTTTACTCTATCCTTTAAAGTAGAGATAAAAGTAATCATTTTAGGGATTCTGAATTCACTCACTGAGGCCCAAGAACATCCTGTGATGTGCTATCATTGCCTTTCTTGAAAATGGGAAAACCTATAGTAGATTCGGGTGCCTTCTCAATAAAGTTTCTGACCAAACATGGTGGGGATTCAGTAATGCAAAAAGAAAAGAACATATCTGCAATTATTCTGTAATGAGTTCATCATTAGCATTATAAACTAAAATCTCACATTTCAGTGTGAACCTATTGTACCTGCTCCTAAAGACCACACACACCCTGCAAGCTGGTATTTGAGCACACTGCAAATAGTATTTTTGGTCTGCATGTGAAATAGTCCAGCTAAAGGAGAAGTGGCATGATACCTCAAGCACTTCTTATGTGCACACAACAGTGAATCACTTGGAGACTGAACTCTGAGCTAGATTCCTTCAAGCCTCTGTAAGCAGTGATCATGTGCTGTGTGCAGAGCACCCATTGTGGGCAGGAAAGTTGGACAGTAATGCCCTGTGAAAACCCACAGACCTATGGGGTAATGTCCCATTGAACTAAATGACATCACAAACATGAATACCCACACCACCTAAAGCCATCAAGACACTGGTCATTTAGGAAAACCAGAAGTTAGCCAACTGTGCTGAACTTTCAAGTTCTTATTTTTAATTATGGCAAGATACTAAAATATTTTGGGAGTCTGAATTATTTCATGAGGATCATAGATCTATGAAACATGATATAATTTGATGTTCATGTCTAATTGCAGAAGAGAGAAGGTGTTAAACCTATGGATGTGCAGACTCTGAAAGGAGTGCCTTAACTCATATCCCTTCACCTTGTGATGCAAGGCTACCTGGATTTTCCAATCCATCAGCAAATGTCGCTGCATTGTTGCTCATCCTTTTCAAGTTCCAAAGGCTAAATCCAAGGAATTAATGTGAAACTTTGACTTAATGATATTTTTATGCCAGCCTGAGCAGGTCCAAGAAATTGAAAGATTTCATGTGTTCCAAGCTCAAGCAGGCAAGAATATACACTTCCTCTAAATGCTCAGTTATAAAGCTTTTGCTTTATATTCAGTTATACATGCAGAGTTGCCAAATGCTACTTCCAAGTGTCTATCAAAATCGAAAAAATGCCTCACAGGTTGATTTCCTCAGTGAGTTAATTAGCATTTGGAGACTAACAGACATTTAGCAGTGGAACACAGTGTTGGGATAAAAACGAGCTATTTCTTTTGGCACAGAGGCAAAGAATGACAGAACCTGAGTACACAAGAATGGTAAGTAGTATTTCAACCACTACTAATAAAACTGGGTAAAAGACAGACAACAGAAGATTTCAGAGCCAGTGGGATGTGTAGCACTCACTCTCAATGTCAACAGATTCATGTGGCGTAATTAAAAAGTGATAAACCAAGGTCTATGAAGCTTCCTGTTGAGAACATTGCACATTCAGTGGTGCATTTGGGGAATAAATTCAGAGCAAGCCATGCACGGAAGTCTTCAGGGCATGCAGAATAATTTACAGTAGGGCTGTCCTCATGTCAGTCTCTGCACATGGGCAAAAATGGTGCTAAGCCCATCTTCCTCAGTCGTGTTTAGATGCAATTAGTAATTAATCCTCACATGCCTAGTCTTGTTTTACAAAACTAGTTACTATGAAAGTAGGTTTTAGCTCAGGAAAATGTTTTGCTTCTCTCACTCCTGATTGCCATCATTTGTAACTCAATACGCAAATTGAAAGTAGTAGAAAAAAATATCTCCCTCTATACTGAAGGATGTTCAAATTTATGTTCTCAAATCACTGTTACCCATCTGGAAAACAATTAAAATCTGATCCGCCCATCAGACATATTTAGTAACATCTGGTTGTTGCAGACATTTCAGATCTTAAGTTTAGGCAAGAGTTTGTTCATACACATTAACACACTCCTTTCTCATTGGTTAATTTGCTTGGAAGCTTGAGAGTGACAAAACTTCAATTGAAGCCAAACAAAAATTTTTCATTACCTCCATTGGAAAATTAATCAGGTACTTGGTCTGCAAATAATGTGGATCTAGACATAATCAGTCATATTTTTCTTCAAATTGCTATTTACCATATCCTGTGACTAACTTTCAAATTACTTGAGAAACAATATTTGAAAAGGTTGTGATATAATAAGGCAGACTATTGACATTTTTCTGGAATGTTATTGAGCTCAGTGGTTTTCAATTAAGAGTATGATCTACACCAGCTCAGTAAATACACTGAATCACATACATTAGGAGGTTATTTAAGTAGACTGCAGTGAACACCCTGTAGAAAGGGTCCTCCAACACCAGAATGGAGAAATATTTGAATGTGGCCAGAAAGTACATTTTAAACTCACATTACTGCTCATCTTCAAATAAAGCATCTAAGCACAGGAAGGTGTGAAGCAGGACCAAAAACCTTCTAGCTAACATCTGAGAAAAGGCCTATGGAAAAATATTGCAGGGATACTGGTCTAGGACTGAATTGCATAGTCCCTTTCTTTCCTTGAAGTTTTGTCTAATTGGATAAAGCAAAGAAGCTTTAACAAAAAGACGATTAAGTATAGAGCCAAAATATATATATGTAGATATAGATACATATGGACACATGAGTATGTGTGTGTATATACATACACACACCCATATGAGCAGTACTCTAGAAAGAAGAAAAACATATCTGAACTTCTAGATGGAATAACTGTATTTTGTTTATTTGTGTTGGAGCTTTTTGTGTTACTTTTCTGGCAGACATCTCACAGATGTAAGTCTTGGGGAAAGGCTGAAAGAAAGATGATGCTGTGGGGATTTCAGTCTTACTGATTTATAATTTTTGTTATGCTGCTTGGTCAGTGGATCATGTGTTATTTTTTTCCAAATGACAAGCTGCAGAAGCAGGTGATATTTTTCTCTGAGTTTCAATATAGACGGCTTAATACTTTTTGTTGTTAATTATTCAATTGACAGTATGAATACATAAATAAACCCTATGAACAGCAAACAACTATGGATTGCATGCAGTTGATCCCATTTGCTAAGTTCCAGTTTGGAGATGGATGCATGTTACACTGCAGCTAACTAACTGGTCAGGGAGAGGGCTGCACTCAACAACAATCCCATCTTTCCACAGACCTTTTCTCAGATGTTAGCTACAAGGATTCAGGTCCTGCTTCACACCTGATTACAGAAATAATTTCCCTTGATAAAAATAAAATTTAAAAAAATCATCATTTATTCTAATGGTTCATTTTCCAAAGCATCCAACTCACATGCTACTCGTATATCAGGGTTGAGGAAAGGGACAGAAAGGAACTGTAGATTGGTAGCCAATACATAAATGTAATGAAAAGTCTTTTTGCCATTTGTGCAAAGATTAAATATAGCTCAATAATCTTAATTCTGTAGTGTCTCGAACAGCGATAACAGCTGAATGGCTTCTTTTCAAACTCTTTAAATTTTAACTCTGTACTTCCAGAGGCATTATCAGTATTAGATACTGGTTTTATTAGCAAATTAAACCAGCAAGGTAGCACTTTACTTCTTTAACCTGGCACTAGACTCAGGCTCAGTTCTCTCAGTGGCAGGATTTCAGGAACATTTGCATGTGGGCAGAAAGTTCATTTTAAACTTGCATTACTGTTCATCTTCAAATCTAAGCACAGGAATCAGCCTTCAATCCTCTACTTAGACAAAATTCCCCAAAGTGCATCACATAGAGCTTTTTAAGCCTTTGAAAAGTCAGTGTTAAAAACATACACCTTAAAAAGACCTCAAATGTGAAAAAATGACATATGTATTGTTAAATACAGGACTGTTGGAAAGTTTTATAGACAAAATAACTTACTGATGAAGAGATCCCCAAAACAGTCCCATGAATAGCTGAAATCTCTGTGTCAGTGTACAGCAGGATTTTGCAAACCTTCATTCAGTCATTTATTCCCTATCCTCCAGCTGTGATAATTCTGAAAAGGATTGAATTCACATGGTACTGAATAGTTCTCTGTCCTATAGAAATGTCTGTGGGTTATCTGAAGCAATACAATTACAGTCATTGCAATGAGGAAATAACTTTGTGGTTCTTTATACACAAATGAACTTTAACTGTAAAACATGCATTGCATTTTTTCTTGTCATTGGAGAAAAGAAAATCAGCTTTGACAAATGCTTGTTATGAATCGAGACCCAGCTGCTGCTGTTTTTAGTTTCATTTTCCCTAATTTAAAAAATCTTAGATGAATCCCCACAGACTTTATCAACAAGGGATAAAAGGTGCATAATCAGTCATATACCCTTTACTTTAGTTTTACTGCAGAAATCCATCCTGATTTTTTTTTAACATATATGATAGTCTGAAGTCTATTCAGGATTTCTGTATTTTTCTTGCTTATGTTTTCCTCAGAGGTCCAAAATTGCCCTGGTAAGCCCTGGTGCTGTCTATTCAAGGAAGCAGGAGACATTCTAGCTATTGTGCTGATACCCCACCTGCAGTAAAGTGGTTGTCACTCAGAAACAGGTGATTAAGAATTGGTTGAAAAGTAGAATCCAGGAAATACACACACTAGTGGCCCTTTCTTTTAATGTCAAATCATTGCAAATCATTGGAGGCAAGTTGGCTTAGGAACAGCTTTCAGAGCCTGGTTCTTTATGAATAGTAAAAATATTTAGCAGTAAACAATAAAAGCTATTCAAGAATTTCAGGAGATTAAATCATTAGCTGAATAGCAATTGCCAACAAATAGAGATCTACATTGTACCTGTAATCAGCTCAGGTTTTCAGGGACAGCCAAACTAAGAATACAAGCCAAAACAAAAAAGAAAAAATATGCACATCCATAGCATTTTACAGCTTGTTGCTCCCTCAGATAGCGAAGCTAGAGGAGCAACTATTTACAGTTAGTTTGCTAGCTCTGATTGTGCTGGTGAAGTTAAAGACAAACCAAGACAGAAACATTCAATATGAATTCTTTATTGTGACCTATAGAAAACAACCCATTGCTCTTTGATATTTTCAGTAGTGAAATGATTCAGATCACTCTTTGTAGGCTGAGGCATCAAACAGATAAAATGCTATGATGACTTCTTGTGAAAAGCAATCATCTCTTTCCACTGAAGTAGAAAAACTAGAGATTTTTGGAACATTTCATTTAAATTTGCCTTAAAAACAAGGTAGCTTTTTATTGCAAAATAGTTTGCATATAATTGTTTTATGTAGTATATATTCATGTTTATTAGCCCTACACATCCAAAAAGCTATGATTCAGAGCTCATAAGGATGAACTGTCTGCTTTGGATTAACACAGTTCTTTATCAAGAAATATTTCAAATCCAGGCAGTTATCTTCACTATATGACTTATCACATGTCTTTGTGCCTGCCTTTGCCCTGACAATAAAGGTCATCATAGAGACAAAGAAAAGAGGAGTAGAAGATACCCCAAAATCCAGCACTCCTTCCCTTTCTGTAATCCAGGAGAGTAGGATGCCCAAAGTCCTGCTCAAAATCTGTTCTCTTAATTAAAGAGTAATATGTAAGTTCTGACAATAGTTTGGTTTATTAGACAGAGCACCTTTATGTGAAATGTTAGTGAGAGGAGTTTTCAGCTGTAAAGGACACCAGCAGAGCTGGGACTGTCACTAAAGTCTCAGAAAATCTCAAGCCAATGCTCTGTGACACTACAGTGCTCCTTTTGCTGGTTTGTCAGTGGGAAGTAAAATCTATAGAAAATCAAACCTTCAGACTCCTCTTTTGTTCAGCTTACATCTCAACAAATGAAAAGGCAATCAGACAAGGAAATTGTGGTGTTCTGGGATGGGATTGTCTATCCCCTTTCTTACTGCAGTAGCCCCATTTTGGGTAGAAAGTTCTCTTGGAAATTGGTGAAATAGATTGATACTTTTCAAAGTGTCATTTTATAGGGCTCTCATTACACTTCTGCCAGTTTTCTTCCAGG
The DNA here is from genome assembly GCF_000277835.1 of Geospiza fortis. Classification (NCBI taxonomy): domain Eukaryota; kingdom Metazoa; phylum Chordata; class Aves; order Passeriformes; family Thraupidae; genus Geospiza; species Geospiza fortis. The sequence continues at coordinate 6,599,734 of NW_005054300.1, read as the reverse complement.
CATTTAGAAACTGAGAGATTGTTGCTAACATCATTTTTTCCCTCAGCCAAATCTGACTGCATTTGCCAGGCTGCAAAGGAAGCAGCATGTTACCATCTCTCAGGTCATGCTTTACACACATTTGTATCTGTAATACTTGCTAGATCTTAAGGGCAAAACTGTTCTCCTGTCTGCAATGCAGTGTTTTAGCTGCAGTGCAGATCATTTATATCTGTGCTCCCTGTCCAAGCCTCAGAGAGGTCAGCTGTGATTTTGTGAACATCCCTCTGCAATTTCTTTCCACATTTTAGTGTCTCTTTCACAATCAGTGTGATTAGAGGGTGTGTGTGGCCTTTCTGTCTGTGCTGGCTTGTTGCTGACCTGATGGCTCTGTCCCTACCTTTTCCTAGGATTCCTTAATGCACACTCAGGGCTGACCCTCCTGACACTCTCCCAGCCTAAGAAGCTGCAAGGGTGACCTGTGGTCTCTGACTTCACTCCTTCAGAATGTTTTGGATATCAAATAATTCATCTTTTATTCTCTGATATGCCTTTGGTTCCCACTTTATGACTAAACCATATGAGGCCAGAAATGAGCTTCTCTCCAGACAGCTGGGACAGTGCTGGCCAGGGTTCCTTCATTTTTTACCTGTCACTTTGAGAAGTGCAGGGACAGCAGGGACCTGGATGGAAATCCTTAGAATAGCAATGACACCTTACATCCTTGCAACATGGTGCTTTCAGATACACTTTTTACACGAGAAAACTGATCTTTTTTGTGTGTTTTCTAACTTTGATTTCATCCCTTTCTTCTGTAAGAAAATGAAAGTGTAAGCCTATGTCTAAAATGGTGGAAGACAGGTTTTCCTTAATCAGAGTCCTAGCAAACATCAGCCATTTTTCCCCACATGAAAGCAGACACGGTGAGGCAGGGATGCTGTTTTTCCCTCTGCTCACTTTCTTAACTTTTGTCCAAAAGGCCACTCTGATGAGGAGCCCCTCTCTGCAGCTGGACCTGCAGGAGCCATGTTTATTATCTGGTTTGATGTTTGACCTGCCCATTGATGCACATAATTGAAAAGCAGTGTCTAAAGCGCAGAAGGAATCCATTAATAAAATCGTGCCTTTTCAGGACAAATTTGTATAACTCATGTACAGACATAAATAGATATATGTACACAGGCACACTAGACATAGATAAATATGTGTACACAGGCACAAAGAGTGAGAATCCTTTTGCAATCCATTCCAATCACTGCTGTTCAATACAAGAAGCACGACTCTCCCCCTCCAGGCAGTTTTGGTATGTGCTGATAAAAGGTGGCTACACAGGACTTTATTTAAGTAGTAGAAAAAGTACAATAGTGGGGAATCAGAGTCAGATTTCTTCCATGAGCAGGCTGGACCAGAGCTAAATGCTGCATTGCACCAACTAAAAGACAGTGCCTTCCTTCTGCCTGAATTTGCCCTGTGCTTCACCACTTCAGACAAGGAAAGAGTCTGCAAACATCCAGGATTATAGCCATCACTTATTCTTGTGTTCTAGTGCTGCATGCACAGCACAGTTTCATCACCTTTGAAGACTGGTGATCCAAAAAATGGAAAAACTGCACCCATATATCAACTAACTTCTCAAAGGCTTATTTTTATCCATGACATCAGCACTGCTTTAATAAAACTTAACAAATGTCAGGTATTTTCTGATATATCATGCTCCCTGAAGTGAACCCTGTGATCAAATGCTTTGCTAAAATTCTCATTGGCAGCACTAAGTTTTCATTAAATTCTTCTCTAAAGATCAACTAATAATTTTTTGTGAATACTTAGACATGGGTGATATTTCAATCATTGGAAATTGATCACTGAAGCTATATATTATTGTTTCTTTTTCATGCCTGGTTAAAAATGCAACTGCTGTTGGAATGAATTGCTGCTCTTGCAATTTTTGAAGTTCTCCACAGTGCTAGGAAATCAGTTCCTGTAAATGCTAATTTCAACAGAGTATGACTGCATGAGAACATAAACAGAACATACAAAATAGTGGGAGCCCAGACACAAAGCACATTGTGAAATGACTTCAGCTAATATTACAGAAAGCTTTCTAAAACATATAGAAATATCTGGAATCAAAAAGTGGAGCCTGTATTTTGCACATGGTGCAGTAAGAAGAGCAATGTATTTAGTGAAAAATCCCAGAAAATATATTACAAAGAGACCTTTTATTAATGCCAACAAAGAGAGAAGAAAATTCTGCTGAATTCCACCAAAAAGATCAAAACAAAACCAAAAGAACATGAGCTGAGAGCACCCTCTTCTGATCATTATTTTGTTCTTCAAGTTCTAGGTTAAATATCTTCTGCATATGTTGTAAAATTCCACTGACCTGCTCTTTATCAGAATCACAAACACATCATCTGCTTGGGAGGTGAATACAAGAAATTTGTTTCAGCTACCAACTGATATTTGTACTTTAGTTGTTCTTTTTTTCATTTTTTTACTGTGCAAACTTGAAGCCAGTTCTTCCACTAACTCTTCTCCCTTGCATGTTCTAGTTCGATGTCCATAAGGCCACCCAGGGCCAGAGGTGCAAAGGACAGGCTGATATTTGTCTAATTCATGCTACTGAGAGAGATTTAAATTCAGGTTTAAAAAAAAAATCTGATTCTGAAAGAATGTGTTTACAAAGATTTATGAAGATGAGAAAAGGAGCAGAGGATGGGAGGAAAGTAAGAGCAAGAGGAATATTAGGAATATAAATATTTTTCTATAGCTGTACCAGCATAGTTTTCATGGTATTCTCCAAGGAAAAAGCTGAAGAAGTAAATTCTAAACCTCACTGCAATTCAGGGGGAAAAAAAGGAAAGAGAGCAGTGCCTCTGACCTTGTACCTCACTTTCAGTCTCTGAGGACTGGAGGAGAGAAGTAACTCATGAATATTAGAGCTAATGAAGCTTGATTTTCTCCACATTTTTGGTTCAGTGTTGATTGACTCTCACGTCTGGAAGATGTAAATTGTGACTGAAGCTTGTTCTGCGTCTGAGACATTTTGATGTGCCCTCTTCAGTGTGTATTCTCTGGGATTTAAAAAGACTCCAGCTCTTGCTGTAGTGTTTTTCTCAGTGGGTACCTTGCATATGTCTCTCTGACCTGGACATCTATTTACATAAATCTTGTAGGAATGTCCTGTCTCTGAGATTTCTGTTCCTTTATCATATTCCATAAAAATAAAACAGTGGGTTCAAAAAATTAGCTAGCATGGACTAGTGGGCAGATATATATTGAAACATCTAACTTCAAGTTAATTCTCTGAAGATTTCACTAGAGAGCCCTTGATAGGCAGAGGTGTGGAGAGTGGTTCCCCTTGGTGTGGGGAGTGATTCAAATCAGAAGTGAAGCCCAAAGAGGCAAAGGGAGTGATCAGCCATGCCAGAGCTCCCTGCAGTGCAGATGAGGCATTTGAGGGTGAGTGATCCCATCTCAGCAGGAGAGGCTGATGGACCAGCACATGCTCCCAGCATCCCACAGATTGGAAACCAATAGAAATGAAATTGGAAGATACAGGCACAATCCTATTATGTGATAAGGAAAGCGGGGTGGATAGAGACAGCACAGAGATAAGAGGGTCATGAAAACTAACAGAGCAATTTGGATCTGAGAAAGTGGATGCACTATTAACCAGATGCACTCAGCCTCACTGGATTGCCAGATGAGACTTGTCCTTGTCAGAATACAATAAATTGGCCGCTTCAGCTTTCTCCACATTTAAAGTTCTGGCATGAACCACTTCAGACAAACATAGATTGATGGCTGAAGTGTACACAGGAATGACACAGGACCAGGATGATGCTGAAATATCATTAAAATTGATGATTTTGGCTTGTTCGTCTGTCATCTTTAGTACAGCATGGCAGTGCATCTGGAGACCTGACATTATCACAGAACAATGTAGAGCCTTCTGGGAAGGGAAATGCTAGAGCTGGAAAAAAGGCATGTGCAGACATGCAAAACATCCAGGAACAGCTTTTGATCCTGCTGGTAAAGAGCTGTGTTGTAATTCCAGGTGTCTGACAGGAATGAAATCCAGCTCAGGCTATTGTGTACACTTGCTTACAGAAACAGAAACCTACAGCTGGGCTGTGGAAATAAAGGGTCAGGCACTGTCTAAGTCTCCTTAAAAGGTAATGTGTGGCAACCCAAGGTAAATGCAACTTTGAGTTATTGGCCCAGAAGTGGTAATTTAGAAATTGGGAATTTAGAGTATTAGAGTAGAATTAAAGGAATTGGCTCTTCTTCCTTTTGGCTTCTTACAGGCCTTAAGGATGACAGAATATTCAGTTGGAGCTGCATAGTAGGAATGATCAACCAAATAAAATATTTACCATTACCCAGCAGCTGGAATGTGCTGGTAAGGACAGCAACAGAATAAGGAATTTGCATTTTTTTGTCTGGCCATTTGTATCACCTGAAATAAGAACAGTAACATATGTAAGAATATGTGGGTTCGAAATGGTGCAGGGTCAGCCATGTAGCTGGCATCCCTAAGGAGTCCTGTATGGAAATTATGGAAGTCTCCAGAGCTATCAGTTCCTATTATCAGGCTTCACAAAATGCGGACTGGCACTACATGAAAAGGTTGTTCAGTAGAATTAAAATTATCCTGGGGCATAAGAAGCCTCAGACTTCAAAGTTTATAGTTATTTGCACATCATACTTTAGTTTTTTCTTTTAATGAAAAAAAATTACAAGGCTCTCAGAATCTTTCATTATGAAAAAACCTCAAGAAGTAATGATACTTGAGCCCAATACTTAAACAAAGATGATAAAGGGGAAAGATAAAAAAATGCTCAATACCTTATCTTCCTGATAAAGAAGCAGAGAGCAAGGTTCCATTTATATTTGCCTAGTTGAAAAACTGCTTCAAACTTAATCTGCTTTATTATTATTTTGAGGTCAACACTGTCAGTTCTGTTCTCCAAAATGCACTTAAGGGTTATCAAGGTAAGCAAGGATTGGATTGGATCCCTGCAGCCAACTCATATATTGAGTATAGGGTGGAAGCTTTTCCCACAGATCTTTTCTTCACTAGCATGGAAAAGACCACCAAAAAAAAAAAAAACCCACAAAAATGACAGTTGTATTCATTAGATATCCAAAATATACTGTTGTGAATGGAAAGCACTTTGATTAGGACTGACTTATAAACATGCACAGTGTGGTCCAGCACATGAGTCTAATGGATCAGCATTCAAATGCCCATAATGAACAGATGGTTCCTGTAGAAGAGATTCATGCAGCATTTTTGGTCACCTTGTACTGGCACTCTTTCAAAGCAGGTGCTCGATAAATAACAAAACTGAGACATAGAAAAGGAGGAGATAATCCCTCCTTCTCTCTTTTCCAAGAATATATGAGTGCATGCAATGCCAGCTTTGCCCATGGTGACCAATTTCACATGTTTGGTACTGTTTCTGAGATGCAACATCCATAACTTTAACATGAGGACTAGGGCCACTGACAAGCTGAGCATGTCAACATGTAATTCAGGTTTGAACTCCATTTTATACTCTCATGTTAATTTTTTCTAATATTGCCAGCTTGTTCTGCATCCAAAGTGGCCAAGCCCCAACTAGAACTAGAGCAGCTATCCTGAATCCATTCCTGATCTGATTTTAAAGCAGAAAGATTAAATCCCTTGCCTTTAGGAGAAATCAAATAAAGCTGGCATCAAACCATTTCACTGTCTAGTTTCCAAAACTACCTGCTACAGCAAGGAAAACAACAGTAGTGGAGATATTTGTGTGTTTTGACAGATGAAGTTATCCAGTGGTTAAATCTGGATTAAACTTCAGAGCTGAATTTCAAGATGAATCAGGGTCATGGTTTGTGCACACATGTGATGGTGCTAAAATCTTCTGGGGTTTCTTGTCTTCTGCAGTTTTGTCTGTGTTTGATCTGGAATAAGAAAATAGCGTCCATTCCAATTTGGAAAGAAACCCAGAACCCAAATTATATGAGTAAACTCACATCATGAGACTGAAATGCCCCTGAATACCCCCTTATCCTTTCTGAGGATGGAAAGTTTGACAGTCAGATGGGACCAGGGAAGAAAGATATCTCCAGATGGAAAATGATGAAAAGCTGAATTTGGCAATGTTATTAAAGTGAACCCCTGGTTTTAATTATAAAGTTATAGAACAAGTGATGGCAAATCCATTAGAGCATTTGAAATTATGTCCAGCTTAGCTGCTTTAAGCACTGTCAAGCACCCTCTACTCTACAAGAAGAATTCACTCTAGTTTCAGCTCTCAGGTTGAGATGGCTTATTCTTGCAGTGACTTCTTAATCCACCCAGAAGACTCTCACAGCTCATCTTCCCACCTTTGCAACCACCCCTCTTTCAAGGGAAATTTTCTTGCCTGAAACTGGCTTTTAAAATTATCTTGATCTTTGTGAAACTGTTAGCAGTATGCCAGTGAACTACCTGAGAACATCTATTTAGGATTCATAAATCTTTATAGGGAAACTGTTAATAGAGCCACTATTCTGCCTGCCTTGAAATATTGAGGTGCTTTGATTTGAAACATTATAACCTGCAGGAGAAAACCTTGACAGAAGGATAGAAAAGTCATGCTTTAAACACAAGGTTTTGCAGTCACGAAATTACTTTGGGGACTGGCAGAATATGTTCGATTTCAGCGGCTCAATGGTGGAAACAACAATCAGGGCTTGAGAAGCCTAAACTTCAGTATGAGAAATTGTCCACCTGACACTGCTGTCCTGCCTGACTTTAATTAATCTGTCACTACAAACACGACCTAGTTACTTACCACAGTACAAATGTCAGCTTGTAATAGCTTTTCCCTCGAGTCCTCCTTGACTAGCATTTGCCGTTTACATTTGCTCGCTCAATGATGAAGAGCAGTTAATGAGCTCCATCTACTGCTGCACGGAGTGAATTGTTCCAGCAGCTCCATCCCCAGCACCTCCCCAGGCTGTGCTGACAGAGGTGTTCCAGGCACTCTGCTGCACCAGCCACTGCCAAGGGCTCTTAGCACCACATTCTTGTATTTCTAGTTCTGCTTTTCTGTCATCAGCTTTACTGTACGTGGGTTTTCTTTAATCTATAATCTTTTAGGTAATTTCATTTTGAATTACAGGATGACAACATGGGGCACCTTTTATTCTTTTTCTTTTTAATGTATTTTCCCATGCAAAAAGGCATTACAGTTCTCTTAAAATAATTAGCACAAAAAATCCGATGAGGCTTACAAAGCAGGAAAATTTATTTAAGTTATTGTTGCAGTCTTACCAAACAAGGCCACTGTGCTGAAAATGGATATTCAGATCAACAGATGGATGCCCTTCTCTTATGCTTGCCATATGTGTTGGCTGATGGCAAGTATTCAGATGGGATATTTAGTTGTTCATGTCTTAAATTATCTGATAGTGACTTAAAATGCCTTCTTAGCTTATGAGAGGGTTAATGAATACCTGATCTAAAATATCACCTTCCTTAGTATTTCATTCTTGATTTAGGTGAAATATTTCAAATACACTCAAAGTATCACAACTGGCTGTAGCAGTAAGCAGGCTGCAGAAGATACCTAAAGCATGGGTGAATCAGAATAACACCAGATAATTGATGAAGAGGAAAAGTAGTAATGTTAATACCTTCAAATGTCTTAAATCTAAAAAAATAATAAAATGCTATATCTGATTAAATATCTCAGCATGGGATTTTATTTTCATAATACTCTTCCATTTAGTAAGAAAACAATATCAAAGATCTTGCTAAGGTAAGAGGTATTTTTCTAGTCTGCACAATGCTTAAACAGCTATGTGATGGCTGCTGAATCAATTAAAAGACCAGGCCTGGAGACATTGCACAAAGGAAGGAAAGTTATTCCTCAGGCTGGCTGCTGCTTTCAGATCCATGGAAAGCAGGGCATGTCCTGCTAGGAACAAAGCAAACTGCAGGAGGATGCATCATCAGCTCCTGTTGTAACCCCCTTCACCTGCCTTGGGTCCCTCATTACACATCTGCCTCAAGTCTCAAAATCCAACATTTCTGAATTATGAGTCTGATTGCAAAACATTAAAATCAAACTAAGAAACTCAACTATCAACCAGAAAGTGGTTGCCAAAAGTCCAAGGTATTTTCATCAGATATGAAACCAATGTAATTTTCATTGCCTCAGCCTCAAATTTGGCCCCTGATCCTAGCACTGAAAGAGACTTCCCCCCTCTCATTTTCCTCTGAGTTGTAGCATTCAGTGAATTGTTCATGAATGCTTCTTACTCAGGGGAGCCTTTATAACTAACTCCAAGGGATTTGGGAGCTTCTAGGAACAGAAGCTATGTTTGAACAGGATAAATGACCTTCATTCTTCATACACCATACTGGAAATCTGTTGGGAACATCTTTTACAATAAATTCACATTTTTATTTTTGAAATTAGCTATTAATACAGAATTATACAAAGCAAAATAATGAATAATCTGGCTGTGCAGTCAATTCTTTCATGAAAACATGGGGGACTTCATTGTATAACACTACTTAAAATTAGCACATCAGTGGGAAAACAGACCCTGTTTTCAGCTAGTGCATTGTCAATAAAAATTCTCAGACTTTCAACAGCTTTTAAAAATAATATTTAAGCTGAATTGTCTCCAAACTAATTGGAAGCTACAAAACTCTAAATGTTTACTTTATGCTTGCAGTTAATCCCAAATTTAGAGTTACATGACAGGTAACTATTTGAAAATATTCAGGAACAATGTAAACTTCAAATTTAAGAAAAGTACAAAGATTTAATATTTGTCTTCTGTGAATTTTATGGGAGTAAGAATTGGAAAGAGTCCAGTTTTGGAATTGGAAACTGAGAGTCCAATTTTACACCTCCAAGAAAAAATGTCAAGCAGCCTGTTCCTGAATAAAGGGTTTCAAATTAAATATGCAGTAGCAGAATGTTAAATGAAGGAATAGTGGTTTTGTTTTTTTTGGTTGCTCATTAACACAAGCAGCCCTAATTTGATTTCTTGAATGTATTTACTTCCATATGAAAGCCAGAATAGCCACAAGGTACCAAGAGCCACTAGACTGTTCTTGAAGCTCCATTGCCCCAATAAGCTTTGCAAAAGGCATTACTAATAACAGCAGAGAAAAAAAATTTCAGTCGTCAACCCTTAGAAAATGAAAATACTGAGGGGATTTTAGTGACTTAAAAATTGTCTAACAGTGTGCAGTGATTTTTTTAGATTTAGATGGGAGCAAGGGCAAATCTGTCTCACACTGGTATTTTGCACTTTCTTCCTTCATGTAATGATGTTCTTCACAGGCAGCACCCTGGTGATCAGGCATGCCCAAGTCTGCCCATGTTAGGGGAGCTTTTCAATGCATTTGCATGTGTGCAGTATGATCATCAGAAACACACAGTGCATAAAAGCACATGCACACCTTTATACCTATATATACAACAGATACATACATTATGGTCAGGAAAAAGGTATAATAATAATTGCCTTTAAACTTCCATGCTTGCAGTGCAGGAGACAGGCTTATAGTATCTGTCAGTGAAGTAACCACTTGGAAAGACTGTTATGGTTTTTCATCACCTATAATCATTTTCTCATGTGGGTCATCATTTTACCTGTGTAAAACTTTTCCTATCTTATCAAGAGCTATCACACATGCAGGGGTTTTTTTCTATTCAAGAAGTTTTCCACCTTTATGTGATTTTTTTTTTTAACTACATGTAGTTCAAGAGGATTTACTAAGCTGAAAATTAAGCATATCAAATTTTTCCTCTACATAGTAGTTACCCAGGCAGTTGTGACTGAACAGAGTGCAGAGTATAAATGTCAGGATAAATTACCGTTTTCCATTAAGGATTGGTGAACAACTAAATCCTCACTCAGAGAAATACATCTCTCTGGATTTAAACCTTTTGGCTCCAGTCCATTTCTGTAGTCTGCCCTGCAGTTACTGAGAAAAGCCATTGATGACTACAGGAGTGATGTCTAAAGATGTAGAGAGATCTTAATACATATTTCTGACCTTACAAAAACGAACAGATTATTTGTTTGGTAGCTCATGTCTTCAGAACTGTTTCTTGCTACATAGCAAAACCACTTTGATCTGCCATTAAACATTTTCTTATATAATCTGGAAAATGTATGCATAATTGACAAAACTAGAAGGAACTGAGTAGAGAAAGCAGAAAACAACATTTCATTTCATTTTTACATTTATTCAATGGAGTTCAGAAACAAGTATAATATAACTTATTTTACAAAGTTGGGCATTAAATATTAAAAAACAAAGGACTTATTGGCCTTTGATAAGTAGTTTGGGACATGCATGCTAATACAAAGCCAGTTTTGGATGACAGACATTTAAAAGCAGAAAAGTGAGTTAACAAAATTTTCAGACACACTTGAAAAGGTGGCATGTCCTTTTATATCCCTTCATCCAAATGTAATTTCTCCATTTTTCTGCAACTTCCCCTCCCATGTCCACTTTCAAAACTTTAATATTACAAAATAAAATATTTAGAAATACAAATAATACACCCAATAAAGCACATTAATTATGATGAATGATAATGGGAAAGAGAATCTGGCGTAGTTGTCTATGTGGTAAGGGTTTTTAACATGGAAGCAGTCAAAGATACAGAAAAGTCTTTTCATTACCGACATTGCTGAACTACACACTCTGTGTTGGTTTCTCTCCCTTTTCCTGTCAATGCTGCTTTGTTTGCTTTTGTTTGAATCGGTCTTGTCTGTATTGTCAGGGGCACTGCAACTGTTTGTCACTGCTGCCAGGACTGCATTCTTCTCTTCTTCATCATCATCATCATCAATAATCTGATAGGGAACACAACAGCAGGTACTTAAGTGCATGTTTCATCACCTGTTTATTTAGAGCTGCAGCAAATGGGATTTTTCCTCTGACTCCTCCTCAGTCTCACTCCTCGACTTCAAGGACAAGCACTTGCAGGCACCAGGCAGCTCCCTTCAGCTCTCAAAGCCTCCATTTATGGGGAAAACATTGACTTAAGCAACGCTATACAGCAAAAACTTTTGAAGCACTGTCAAGCCAATCTGGATTTGTTCAAATATGGACAAGGAACTTTACTTAAGATAGCAGCAAATCCCTGAAAGGCACAACAGTAAACTGTCTTCTGCTCAGGGCAAATACTGGCAAAGGTTATTGCCCAGAAAGTGTGAAGGCAAAGCCCCAGCCTGGAGATGGAGAGGCTGGGGGAGCTGTCAGACCAGCCAGCTGAGCTGGCTGCACCCCAAATCAAGCACCCCAGGATAAAAGACACTCTCCTTGTGTGCAACTGGCTACCTCATCCTGGGGCTTTGTAATAAAAATCAAGTGACTTTAAAAATAATGAGGAACAAGCCCCACCCACAGCTGACAATACTAAATAGCTTGTGATACTTTCTGTCAAGGCCTGAAACCCATGCTTTGAGTTCTAAGTTATGCTCGGGTTAAGAATATTTTTATGTGCGTCCCTGCATCAAGACAGGTCTTTGGAGAATGTTGTATAAGCCTTCTGGTGGGTTTTGTTTCTCTGATTAGAAATGGCTCAGAGCCATAAAGTCCATGTATGAAATTTTCACCCTTTGAAGTCAGTGGGTTTTCTGTTACTGACTCAGAGGACACAGGATTAGACATCAGCTGCAGCTTCAGCTCTTAAACTTCCTTGGAATTTCTGGGGTATTGAGTTTGGCTTCAGATATTGCAGAGACACCAACAGAAACAAGCTACAAAAGACTGGCTCCAATTTTGCATCTAACCTAAACCTTATTATGTATATTTTGAGGAGGGGTCATTTTAATTCAGGTAGGCATATATATAAGTTTTATTTTCTCCTGATAGTTTTATTACCCCCCTAATCAGTAGGTGGCATAAATGTAAGACAAGTAAAAAAAAAATTATTTTTGAAGTGTAGAATGCAGAATCTCTTTCTTCTGACCAATTTGCTTTTTTCCATTTGCATCATGAGAAGAAACAGTTTACACAAGGACAAACTTTCAAAAGGTTAAGATGTACATCCCCATGTGCAGCCAGACAAAAAGCTCATTTAGGTATACCCCAGCTGTTAAAGTCAAAGAAAGCCAATTAAGCCACCTAAGTGGTCTCCATGCTGGTACAGAATTGCTCTTCTGTCCAGGGTGCATGTGTACAGTACGAGCCCTGTCTTCTTCATCTAAAATTACTGACACCCTTGAAAATTAGAAGTGGAATCTGGACAATGTCCTCAAACTGCTGTGAATCAGTGAAGCAGAACAAATGGCAGTAGAAAAGGGATTAATGCAGCTTTCCACTTTCAATTTAAAAAAAAAAAGGATATTTTATTCACGAGATAAACATAGCTCAACAGACATATCATCCTAAAAATACAATGACCAAAAAAACCTTGGTCATCCTCCACGTGGCCTCCCACACCTCTGGAAGGCTGGGACAAAAATCTGCCTATAAAGCATTAAGAGGATCAATCCATAAAACTCCAGTCTGAACCTTAAACAATCCCCAGGGTAGTACTAAAATTCAGACCTCAAGTTTTCACTTGAGGCCAGACTCTGTTATAAATATCTTTCTCTTCTGCTTCAAAAGGTCCAGGCAGCTGAGGGGAGTGCTGGGGATGGCAGAGGAGCCTTTGTCAGCAGTGCCTGGCACTTGAAATGAGGCACTGGAGCAACAGCCTAATGAATTCCCTTGGCACTTCAAAGGTTAATAAAATAAAGGAACCTGACCAAAGAGTCCTGACTTTTTTCCCCTGCTTTCATTTTTCATTATGACATCTGTACTTCAAAACCGTCAGGATTTGGGGCATTGCTCAATTTAAGAGTCTATGTTTCTCTCAGGTAGGGCTGGCTATCGGTTGTTCAGAATTAGTTTTATTTCAGAGCATGAAAGGACATTGTGTACGTGCCACTTCTCCTTCCTCACAATGCATGTGAGCGATTCCCAGGAGGCTGATGTGTTATGAGGCTGTTCCTGACTCCTTTCAGCTCCCCAAGGAGCAGTTCTCACTTAGGCAGAAAATACTGTGAGCAGTGCAGATGTACAGGATTCTATCTGCAGTGCAACAAGGCAGGGCTCTTGCAAAACAGAGGGGAGGTTACAGCAAAAGTGCTGTTTCATGTAGCTTGGAAAGGAGAGAGCTAGTCTAGAGAACCATACCTGCTAATTTATAAAAATTGCAGTCTTATAGAGAGGGTTTGTCAAGGGACTTTTCCAGACTGCTATGAGGAGCTGAGCATGATGAAAGACTGAGCCAGTTTACACTGTATCAAAAAAAGAAATTGTGCTGTGAGCGTTCAGCTGTGGCTCCAGTTTTAAATGTCACACTAGGTTTTTCTCTGGATGCCAGCTGTCAATGAGGAAATGGCAGCTGGCACTAAGGAGGGCTCTGTTTAGACACCAAATTGGTACCATTCAGGAAAGATGCTGTACATCACCCAAAAAGCACTGTCTATGACACCTGATACTGGGGCTGTTGTTTACACTAAGTGAAGTGTTTGCTGACATTCAAGAGCCAACAGAATTAGAGGAAAGTTGTCACTTTCACTGGATAATAAAGCTGCTCAAGCTTAAAAATATTTCAAACCAGAGTGTTGCACACCTGGAGCTTATGTGGTGTTCATAAAGACTGCCTGAGGAAATACCACAGAGGCTGAATATCACACTTATAAAATGATTTGCAATTTTCAAACTGTTCTCCATTCTGCCTTAACAGTGGAGGTTTAGGTAAAAGACAGAGGAAACCCAAGGAGTATTTCTGTGCTTTTTGAGAGGGCACAATTAATGCCTTTGTACAAAAGAGAAGAAACTCAGGAGAAGCAACCTTTCCTTTGAAGCAGCCTGCCGCTCTGGAGCTGATGGGAATGGCACATTCTGCCTGACCTCCCTTGCAGCAGGTGGTTCCTCTGCTTTTGCCATTAGCTTTGAAGGTGTCTCTGTGGGTCCTGGTTCACATGATGTGAAACATTGCAAGAGCATGGATATGATGAGCTCTTTTACCAGTTTATGTTCAAAACTGGAGATGTCAGGGGCTTCAGAAGGGTTTGATATGCCTGTGCCCAACTTCTTCAAAGAGCAAAGCGGGAAGCAAGTGAGTACAACTAATTTCTATACAAGAGAGAGGGTGACATTTCCATTTCACCTCCTACATTTATTTACATAATTCTGAGTGCAAATTTTCTATCAGCTCACATATGGGAATAACAAACTGGGACGTGAGATTTCCAATTAACCTGTGTCCACAAGAGAACACGATAATGAGGACAACACATTCACAGTGACGATACTCACACATAAATTGCTAAGTACCTGCTAGACAGTGACATGAGATTTTAGCTGGTATTTTTGCCCTTGTGATGTTTTTGTTTTTATAACAAGAAATGAGAAATACAAGTCAGGTGTGCTCTCCATAACACCCAGATCAGTAAGCACTGTTTGCCCTTGGCTACAGTAGGAAAAGGACATGACAAGCATTTTCCTTATTCTACAGAGTCACAAGCTGATCTAGGACCAAAAAACTGTTCCTTCTCTTATACCCCTATGTTTGTGTGGGCAAGAAGTGCATTTGGCTTGCTTGCTCACTCCTGATGGCAGGAAACAAGCCTGAAGTGAAAGACTATTTCTTTTGGTCATTAAGGTCATCACAAAACTTTCTGATTTTATGGATCTACCTCCACGTACTTCCATGCACATTTTTGAAGTCTACAAGTTCCCATGTCCACCCCATCTGCAAGCATGAGTACCTGCTCCAGATGAAAGGGAATCTGACTGAGGCAGGTGAAGGCAAGGACAGCATAAGTGCCCTTCACAGATCCAAAGATGCTTAATCATCCAAGCACTGCAACACTTTACTTTCTTACCCAAACCTCCAAGCAGCTTTTTTTCTGTACACTATGAGCAAAATGACAACCACTTACTTCACAAGATAGATATGCTCACAGGGAATTGTCACTGATGTTACCTTGCCAATAAAAATTACTTATAGGCTTTCCACTCAAATCCTCACTTGAAATGAGTGTTTGCCCATTTGCGGACAATCCCCGATAGACGTTATCTCATAACACCCACTGGGGTGGCTCAGCTATGTGTCCATTTTGCAGTCTTCTCCACACACCTTCACCCAACAATGGCTTTTAACATATTCTTGTGCATTTGCAGAACCTATCTTTCATCCAAACAGCCAAAATCGCATATTAGCTGATGAACTATCCAGACATAACCCCCCACCCACCCACACACTGCCCAATCGTCAAAAGATTTTGAAGCTCCTCCACTTGAGCTCAGTATCCTGTTTCTTGAGTATATCGAGGAGCTTTGCTTAGGAATTTGTGATGCTCTGTTCTAATTTGGCTTAAACCGTTAACAATATTTCTGCTTCTGGACATTTATCCCTACAGCACTCAACCAAACTTCTTTCTGCCTTTTTTTTTTCCTTCCTGTTATTCTCATTTTCCATGTTTTACTTTTTTCTATTAATCCAGAAATTTCATAAGCTGCTTAAAATTTTCTTTATCATGCATATTAGGTTCAGTTCCATAATTAAAAGCTGCAAGACAATCATCTTTCAGCTTCCTTGTGATTTATTTTTCCTTGCTTATGAAAGCACTGCTATACACTGGAGATGGAAGATGTGACAAAACCCCTTCATGAACCTGTCCTCATTATTTCAGCAACCATCAGACTCAAAAAATACCTATGTTGATTTCACCCGTTTTTATTTTGAGTATATTTCACAGTATTTCAGAGTTGTGAGAAACTCTTTAGAGCCACAGAAGCCCTGTTATAATAATGATGCAGAAGGGAAAATGGATCCCAGTCTGGCTTCAGGGACAGCCGTTGAAAGAGAAGTTGAGGGCAGAAAGGTACAGGGACCTGATACACCCAGCACATGAAGACATTGCCAAGAGACTGACACATGTTCCATGCATGTGCAGGTTTCATAAATGGAATGCTATAAACTCTTTTTTTTCCATATTGCAGTAGGATCAAGGCACCAAGCTCAGCCCAGTTTTTGAACTGTGAGTTAATGCTATTGCCTGGGAGACAAGAAATGTCTGTGATTTTTGTGAGACATCCAGAACATTTTATAAGTAGCCATAAAGTCCATACCAAAAGAGAGAAGGAAGAGTGCTTCAGTGTGTTTGGTCTCTTCCAGAAAAGCTCCAGGTATACAAATATTTTTTCTTTTTCTCAAGATTATTATGTTTCCCTGCCCTAATTCTAAAAAAGAAACTACCTTAAATACATTTACCATTAGTGCTAAGATAATTCATTCTTTTTAGCAAATGTAATTTAAATCCAGTTTGTAGGACAACACCAAATATTTAATTTACCTTTGGAAGTTCCTTTGAGCTGAGTTGATGCAGAGTGCAGAAATGAGTCACAGCATACTCTAACAATGCTCCGAAGATGAAGCTGAAGCAGATACCAAGGTACACATCAATTGCCTTAATAAAGCAATTAGCATTTGGGAGTGAAGTCCTGGCTCCCATCATCAGTGTTGTCATCGTAAGGACTGTGGTGACACCTGTGGAATGGAAAAATATATGTTCCAGTATAACACAGATGGCACTGAGAGCCTCTGCTGCAAGGGCCCTACTGCAGGAGACTTTTCCCTGGACCTGAAACTCCTAGGATGCCACAGCATTTAATGGATCGTGTTTTAGGAAGAAGACTTTAAAATTAACTTGTGACTCTTTAAGTTAAATGCTTAAAAAGAGTAACAGAAAATGTTAGCAAAGCTGAGAAGACTAGAAATTAAAATGAGAGAGATTTTGGTGTCATGGAATGTATAATTATGATTAACACATTATTATTGCAAATCTATGCAAAAGGTCCCTTTAAAACATTCAGATATCATTTTTCTCAGTGTAGTTGCCCACTGGCCTCATTCAATGTGAAATCCTTCTTTATTCCCTGTTCTGTAGGAGTATTTTTTCCATCCCACCTGCAGCCTGATCAAACCTGATTTGCATTCTCTCCCTTTCAGAATATCCTTTCTTTGAAATTAATTATATTTAATCTCTTATAATTCTCTTGTTATTCATGTGTTAATTAGTATGTATGGTGAGACCTCACAAAAGCCTCACTATTGTCTGTGCATGCCATGTACTTGAATATGTTTAAATTATTTCCAAAATGACAGTTTTTTGCTTTGCTTTCAGCGGCCTCCCCTGCCTATAAGTCTCCCTCCTGTAGCTGCCAAAGGCACTTTTCTTAGTTAAAGAATAGCAATACTTCAAGGGGAATCCACATGATGCACTGAGTATGGCAAACCCTAAAAGTAATTCCATAAAACTCAGAAGTGTTTGCAGCTTCAGGACGTGGATGCCAAGTATGTGCAATAGAGGAGGAGTCTCAGTGATCCAGCCCTTGGTCTGGGTTGGTTTATCACCTTCTCACCTATGCAGATTCTGGCTGGAACCGATGACTGGCTTATCCAAAATGACACCCAGGAGAGCACAACCAGAAGGATTGATGGCACATATGTCTCTAATATGAAATACAAGATGTTTCTCTTGAGTTCAAAGTGAAACACAAGTTTGGGGTAACGTCCTGTGGAAGGAGCAGGGAAAAAAACATTGTGAAGGTGTAATTACTGAAAAGATCCTTGAAATAGCAACCTGTATTACTTTGGTGTGCTACAATGTGGAAAAAACTTAACAAACAAGCTCGTAAAAATTAAACACGGCGCTGAAAAATTCAGATTGAAGACTCCGAACTGAAGGAAACAATCAAATATGTAACATTCAGTCACCATATCCGTTAAAGACACCTTGAATTGGAAATTAAATGAGGATTAGTGAAGGAAAAAATAAATCCATCAATGCATGAAGATGATGTTTCACAAGGCAAGGAAATTTGAAATCGCGTATGGATTTAGCTGCTGCTATTCATAACAACAAGTGAGCTAGTACAAACTAGAGCAGTAAGGATTGTCATTTCATGGGTTCTTACTTTTAACTATCTCACATATCCAGTTTGTTTTGCTTTTCATTTACTATTGCTCAAGATGTGGATTGAGGGGACCTGCTCTGACATTGCTGACCTACCTCCTACATTCCACTTAAACCCAAGCAGTATCTTTGCATCCTCATTATCTATTTTTCCTTTGTATTAGTGCATTAGAGTGTTTGTGCTGCTCTGAGCAGTGTCACTGCTGTGGCTCAAATTATTTCCTTCTAAGTCAGTGATTTCCAGAAGATGAACTTTTGATCACAGAGTCAAATACAGAACTGTGTTTCATGGGGGGATAGCACACTCATAAGCAAAACCTGAATTTCTTAGCCAGCTCCCTAACTGAGCAAAAATTGGCTGTGTTGAAGCACACAACCTGAAATTGTTACCAGTTCAATGCATTACGGGAAAACAAAATCTTGCTTTTTAAATGGGCAGAAAAGATTCCTTGTTCTGAAGTTCCAGGTTACAAATTAAGTGTTATTAAGCTTTTACAAAATCATTTGAACATTTGCATGCCAGTGCAATATCAGTGAGAGACTAATGCTCTGTAGTCCAACAGCTTTGGCTTCCGCTATTTAATACAAAACCTATTTTCTGACACCAATATCTGCTTCCAGTGCTGCCTGCTGTGAGTCAGGACAGAACTGCAGAACAGTGAATTCACTTCAGCAACAGCAATATAGGCACAGACAGGCTATTTGTGCATCCCTCAGGTGTGAGACACAAAGAAGAGCACTTTTAAAAGCCTCAAATGCAAGCAGTGGATGCCAAGAAATGTCTTCTTGCTCCCAGATGAGAAAATGGATGGCTAAATTTCAATTTTTAAAAGCACTGTATATAGCGCATCAAGAGAACAATAACAGGATTTTTAAAACAGAAATAATTGCATTACGTAGTCTGACCCTAATCACAAGCCACTAAATTTCCTTAATCATCCCTTGCTTTGAACTAAATAATTTTGGTTGGAATAGAGCCCACCTTTCACACAGATATGAAGACTTAGTCTGAGGATATCTAGACACACACCATTTCTCTTGGTAAATAATTCCCTTTGCTAAGAATCAATGCCTAATTTCTAATATTAACTTGTTTTCAATTTTCTGCCATATTGAGTTAAATGATCTCCATGAGGCAAGAGGTACAAACATGTTTGACACCATTATCACATTTTTACGTGAAAAGAGGAACATTACACCAGTGTACCTCTACCAAGGCTGTGACTTTTACCAATACAGTTGTTTCAATGCTATTTTGCTCACCAAAACTGATTTTGAGTGTATAGAGACCAAAGTAAAGCACTCAGAAGTCAGGCAGTGAAAACTTACAATGACTGTGCGACCTTACTTTCTCTGTCTGCACCCTCCGTGCTCTGAAATGAGCGTGGTGCAAAGGGAAAGCTCTGGGTCTGTACAACAAAAGGCTGCAGCACAAAGCACTT
>NW_005054300.1:6569604-6580309 GCF_000277835.1 Geospiza fortis | reverse complement strand
AGAGAAAGAGAACCAGAAACTCCACAAAAGCTGCTTGTGCTGTGCTTCTGAGCTGACCACAGGGAAGGATGTGCCCAGCAAAGAGGAGTGAAGAGACCAGACCATCCTTCCTGCAGCACCTGGGGCTTTCCTGTGGTTCAGCCTTAGAAGAACTCATTGTTAAGAAGGAAAACTCTGAAACAGCCAATACAGCCATACAATAACACCCTCTCCTTGTTACTGCCCTACAACTGTATCTCTATTTACCTCAGTATAAAAGTTAAGTGCATACATGTGAAGTTACTTCAAAATATCAGATTTAAAAGCCACAGTTCACAATTTCCAAGTTTAGACAAGTCCTTTGAATATTCTGGTGCTATTATTTTTTCTGATGTCAGAAATTTCTGAAGTAATGTGAAAAAAGAGAAATAGAGATGTAACAGCTTATAGCTGAGTGGCTTTTTGGGAAACAAAAAAGAGACATTTCTCTAACCTTAAGGCTTTCTTCCTGCCAGAATCCAAAGACATATCATGGACATGATAATAATAGTGTCAGCATTTCTCTAAAGAGTTCAGAAGAGCTTTTATAATGGAAATTTTGAAGCAACCTATATATAGAAATCATCAGAGCTCCTCCTGTAATAAATTGAAGGAATCAGAAGTCAAGAAAAAGTATTCAGTGCACACTTACCATGCTAAAGAAATGAGCAATGGGATAAAATGAAGATAGGGAAATATTGCAGTCCCTTTTTCATCTACACCACACATGTAGCAAAAGTTATCATCTTTAAAAAGAACAGATTTGCTGGTCCTGTTGCATGAGCTGCATATGAGAGAGTAATGCTGTATCTCATTGCCTTTGACTGGCACATCTGAGACCATGGTGCCATCAGCCAGAACAGAATTGAAACAGGTTCATGAAATCCTAGTCCTGACTTTACTGGAGTTAACTCAAGTACAGCTCAAATTAACTCCTCAAAACTGTCAAGTTTGCCACTTGCTTGACAACAAAATACTTGCATTAAAATGAAAATATGTTTTCAAGTTTCTGGCCCATGATGAATGTCACCTCAGTGTGAGACTGTTCTGATTTAAATTTGTTAACATGACAGAAATAATTTCTGTGCAGATATCTAACTGCAGCAAAGGCACAGCATTAGCACTTATCAAAGTATTGAATTGCTCTGTGTAACAGTTTCTCAGATGAACCTAAACTTAAATGACTGTCAATATATACACACTCTAAACACACCAGGTGAGGTATTCTACTTAATGACCCCAAAGCAAAAGAAAATTCAGCTGAGTAATGCAGGCTTTATAGAATTTATGAGAGAGCAGAAGTACAGAAGGAGACAGTAGCTCTAACTGATAGATGAAGAACAACTCCAAACAGCAGATGACAGTCTCCATACCTCCTCTAACCTCCTCTACTGCTAAGTACCCTAAAAAGGAGAAGGTCCAGCTGGCCACTATTGTTAAAGTGTCATAAATTTATACCTGCAGAGGCTTTTCTCAGTAGCTGAGCAGGCCTAGGCCCAGATCTGAGTCAGACCTTTCTGAAGGCAATAAAAACTGGTTCATGTAATTTTATAACTTGGCATTGAGGTTTGGCTTTTGGCTCTTAAAATTATATTCTAATTTACAGTTCTGATTATCAGACACTTTATATAGACTTGCCACTGATGATTCTATCAACAATGACTATTGCTGCACCACTTGAGAAATATATAAACCTGAACAAGCTTCCTTTTCACCCTAGGTCATTCATTTTCTGATTTTCCCATTTTTCTGTGGCATCTGTTCCCAGCTGACGGCAGAATGCTGCATCTTTGATCTTTCCTGCAGCATTTCTGACCAGTGAATGGTCCCAGCAGAGGTAACTAAGGAAGGACTGATTCTCTATAAATACTGGCAGCAGTTCCTGATTTCCACTCTAAGTGCTTTGGGATGGGACCATCTTCCCCACAACCACTTCCTGTGGACTTTCTGCTGAACTCTGCTCCAGTAAAAGACTGCTCCACATCACTCTTTATGCAAGAAGCACTTTGGTGCCCTGCACAGAGGTGTGCAGCCAGGCACAAAGAGCATCCTTTTCTCTCTCATGAATTATTTATGCTAACCCCTTGGGTGTCTGCTAAAATGTGTGATGTACAACTCACACAAGCACGTCAGTGTAGTTCTACCAATGCATCATCTCCTTCTCATCTTGCCTCTTCTAAGGGCAGAGTACAGGAGAGCTTAAAATAGATTTTACTGGTTTAACCATACACTGAAAATGTAGTTTTCAGAATGCAATTTTGTTATTGCTTGTTTACAATGAACATAGGCAGTGAGTAATCAGAATGTCCCCACTTTTACATGATAAATAAGTTGTGCAACTGAAATGCAATTCTCTGACTGCTGCAGGATGCTAAGGGTGGCAATATAAATTGATAATATGTTCTTACAGCTTCTTTGCCCCTCCCTCAGAGGAAAAAAACAGTCTTCTGTCCTTCATAGCCTAGATCTTAAAAACTACCCCTTTTCTTACTTGTTTTTCTGAGGTGAACTAAAGGAAATGAAAGTTCAGGCTGGGCTTCTCAACAAGTGTTTCGTCTTAATGAAAATGCCTTGCAAAAAATAAGTTTGCAATTCAGATTTCCTAAGAATGAAACATGTAGTGTATATGTGTACATATATTTATCCACTAGCTTACCTAACAAAACAAAACAAAACAAAAAACACCCAAAACAACAGAAAAAAAATTATGCCACCAAAACTTATCCAAGTGTTGAGGTTTATTTATGTCTATGATATAAAGAACTTCAGAGGAGTTAATAACAGAATTCTTCCTAATATCCTTGATATTATTTCCATTCATTGCATTTCTATATGAGTTTATGTTACTGTAACTTTTTCAAAATTTCCAATTTTCTTTCTAAGCTGTTCTACGTTGCAGAAGTATCTCAGAAACAACTCATGATGGAAAACATCAGCTCAAGTGGAAAAGCTTGTTTACAAAGAGGGATGCTATGACCTCAGAGAAGTAAATTAAACATGAAATGATAATAGATAGACAATTGATAATAGATAGACAACAATAGGTAATTGTTTAAATCTTAGGTGACGCTGATGGAAGACTCACCAGGTAAGATTATTACTGAATACCTCTGGGATTCTTTGTGAGCCCTGTATGGCAAAGAATATCTTCTCAGAAGTAACAACTGGAGAGCAATTAGAGCCAATAAAAGAACAGATAAAGGGAGCAGGGGAAGTTATTCAGCACACCATACCTCAAAAGGAAAAGTACTGAAAAACCTAGAAAAATTTGATTATTAAATAAATAATCTCCTGAACCTCAGGAAATTGCAGATCAGCCTGTAGGACAAAGCAAGCAGTGCTTCTGTTTAGAAAGAGACCATGACTGATGAACACACACTCTTACACAAACTTTATATAATCTATATGTATTTTGTATACACTTTGATTTCAGATCACTAATTATAAATGAGAACAACTCCTCACTGGCTTAGCTGTGACATCCCCCTGAGAAGCTGATAACAGGCAGTGGCCTGGGGACCACAGAGCTTCAACCCTGCACAGCCACACAAGGGCTGAGGGGCCTCTAGCCCAAGGAGACTAAAGCAGGATTTGAGACAGACATCAAACCCTGGCAGCAACTGCAGACAAGAACAGCAGCCAGCTCCCTTTGCAGCCTTTTTAACAGAGCAAATATCTTGTCTTTGTACATCAAGGAGCAGAGATTTAATTTATGCTTCTGTCTCTTCTTTCCCTCTGTTCTGCCAAAATAATGCCATTTGAATATGCCAGTTTGTTGACTTGACATTTTCCAAGTGGGGACTGCCTGCCTGCCATGCCTCTCCCTGCCCTCTGGCCTGAAGACTCAGCTTTAGACTGGACCTGAGCAAGCTGAGCCTCTTCATTCCTTCTGCTGCCAAGGACTTGACAGGAAGGCTGAGCAGTGGGTACAAGACTTAAGGAAAGATGCTGGAACAAAAAGCTATCAACAGCCAATTAGCATGAAGTTTTAAATTATGTTTTATTTCTTTCTCTGACTAAAAATGGAAATTGAGATTAATTAGCTATTGCTTGCTGTGAAAATAGAAGCATTTATCAAGTGGGAACACACAGGGTCTGTCCTGTGCCCAAAACTATTCCCTAACATGATGACATACCATGAGTGTGTTAGGAGTGGAGTTAGCACGTTGGAGAACAGGACTGGAGCTCAAAAATATCTCACCAACTATTATAACCAAACTAAAATAAGGGAATTCAACATGTATGAAGTCCTGCACTCAGATGGGAATCACCATCTCCCAGAGCTCAGGGAACATGTGGTTACAGGGTAAAAAGGAGTCAGAGAACTAGGAGGAATCACTAGCTGAACAAGGTCAAAAACGCATGATAATTTTCTGCAAGAAAGGCTAATTCAGCCTAGAATGCATAAAGAGAAAGAGATTTCATGGAACATATTAAGTAAACCCTTACATCTTCAGAGGATATCTAATGGGAACCCATTTTTGGGTGCTGCATTCCAGAAAAGAGATGAAAATTCAATGGGTGAACAATAGCAAAGACAGTATATCTAGAAAATTGCTTCTATGAATTAAAAAAGTAGAAAATTGTTGGTCTGAGAAAAGATATATCAGTCTTGATTCAGTGAAAAGGCTGCTGAAAAAAAGCAGGACATTTGTCTTCAATATCCACATAATGGGCTTGAAATGCAGCAAGGGAGATCAAGATTAGACATGAGGAAAATATGCGTGTAATAAACACCAGGAAAAAAATCATCTAGGGAGGCTGTGAAGCAGACACTTTGGAGGTTTGTCTGACTTACTCCTAGAAACATCTGTCAGGAAGTAGACTGCAGATATGGATGACCTTGCCTTGTGACATAAGAATAGATTAAATGAATTTTTAAATGTATTTCAGCCTTATTTCTGTGATTATTTATACAAAAAGCTACAATGTAACAGTTCTTCACTGCTTTTATGTTTTTCCAGTAAGAAAAGCAAGCTTTTTGTATTAGTATTTATTACTCTGAGAATGCAGGTGGTATTGGCTGGACAGCTAAAATGATGCAGATAATATGGTTTGGGAGTCCAAGAGTTTATCAGTGTACAGAGAATGAGGACTATAGCTAAAGACATGTAGGAAATTATTTTAACAATTAAATTACCCATGTCCAAAATGAAATTGTTCTGTACCAAACAAAATCAACACCAAACCACAGCCAGAAATCTAGCTAACATTATTCAAAGTGACTTACTATTATGTGATTACAGTAATGTGATTACTATTATGTGATACATGCTGTTCTACAAACAAGATTAATCCTCAGTGTCCTTTTCTTAAATTTACTGAAGTTACTTATGCAGGAATTTTGCTGACTGCATTTTAAATTTGGCTCTGTCCGTGGCTGTACGTGAACTTGGGTTTTGCACTGCTGTACAATATTTCACTTGCACAGCAGCTGTACTGCCTGTTCATGTTCACAGAGTATCAAACCCTGATTGCTTTTTTTGCTGTGTTAGGAAATACTGCACACAGCTCTTCTCTCATAACTTTAGCCCTTTGAATTGTAGTGGTAATAAATAGCTGTTATTTATAATGTTATTGTTATTTATAAGCTACTCTCATATCTATTAATGGTAATGAGGAAATGCAAAACATCATTTTTCATTTCAAAATTGATTACACAGCTCCATAATATGGTTGCTTTTTTCTTTTAATATGGCCTACAGTAGGCACTGCTTTCCAAAAAAACTGCAGAAAATAGCACCTAGTTCAGAATGACTCGATAGAAAATTAAGAGGATTCAGAGATTAAATTTTAAAAGCACTGCACAGCACTTGATGACATGGCTGTCTTGAATGGGAGAACTGGAACAAGCAGGTGTGAGAAATTTTAATTGAATTAATTTGTGTGTCTTAAAACATATAATTAAAACAAAAAGTGGCTTTTGACTTCATACATATGATTCCTGCCAAGACAAAGGGAGGAAAACATCATCATTTACTGGAAGAAGAGCACAGTTCATCTGATCATACCACTTCAACTCTAATTGGAAATAGGTTTTAGTCAACTTAGTTAAATAACAAACAAAACCAAAAACCAACCAACCAAAACAAACAAACAAAACAACCAAACTTTTTTTTTGTCTTTAAACTTCTGATTCTGTGATAGAATGTGATAGGAATTAAGCAGGTTTCCTCTTCCACTTTCCTCTCTGGTGAACAGGTCCTAATACCCTTCTGGGCAGAACAGCAGTAAAGGATTATTCTTTCATTGAACCTGATGCTGCTTACTCAGAAGCTGTAAAGAGGAAGGCAAGCAGATGTCACTTACATAAGTGGCAAGAAACTCTGTGATCCTCGAGCCTGCTGGTATGTATTTAATTTATGCTTTTACATCCATTTAGAGAAATTCATTTTTTTAGCCTGAATTAACACCTGAAATTAGATCACAAGTTTCTCTGTGTTGTGTTAATAAAGCAGAAATACCCAATAATGGAATAGAGAAAGTATATTTCTGTGATTCAGAATTAGAAACATGTCCTCTGGTGAAACTGCAGTTTCGAAGGATGTGTGTGTCTTGATTTAAAGATCACACCCTTGTGTGGGTGCACTGACTTGAGCAGAAGAGAAACTGGGTACACAGTGAAGAGCAGCAATGAAGGACCTGAGAGTAACTCAAAAAACAAAAAGGCTTGGCAGGTCTTGAACTCCCTGAAATCCCTTTCAAAATCTCTGGAAAAGAATCAAGAGCACAGTGTTCTCTGAGGTTAAGCCCTGCAGTCAGAGGAAACTTTCTACAGCAGATTCCTAAGCTCGGGAGAGGAGCAGGTCTGGGGGAAGGCTCCTGACCCTTCCCTGGGCACAGGAGCCTCCGGTCAGGCAATCTCCTTCCTGCTGCCCACCACCAGGCTGGGCAGAGGCTGCCACACAAACAGAGCAACTCCTACAAGCACTAGCCATGAAACTCAAATTCCTGCAGCTGTGAAAGCACACAGCATATTCTTGGAATTTCCACAGATGAATAGAGGCTTTTGACTTGCCTTGTAATGCCAGAATGGCTGATCTGAGCTGGGTACCCTGAGGTCCCTAGTCTGTCTCCAATTTAAATGTCCAACTGCATGCTCCTCTTCCTTCACAAGAGCTCTCCCTGACATATGGAAGGAGCAGTAGATTCTTGTTTATGATTCTTTAGATAATGTGTAGCCTCCAAGAAAATGCTCAGTCTTGATATTAACTTGGTCTCTGCTTGTAACTTGGAAAGTATTTACAGCTTCAAGAATATAATTATTAGAAAAGGAAAACTGCCATCCTAACAGAAAGCAGTGTGCTCAGTTCTTTAAGCTGCTCTGTTTCCAAAGCCATAGTTCAAATTGCACCCAGAAAGTGTTTTAGGGGTGTTTTTACCTGTCTCATACACAGCTTCAGTTACAGAAGTAAAGTGGTCTTCTACTGTGTACTGTGCCAGCTGGAGTGTGTCCAAACCTCGAACTGAATCATTTCCTCTGGTCCAGTAAAACATGACATCATTGATGTTATAACCCCCTGTAGTGAGACACAAGCCAACAATTGTGTTTATTTTGCACAATAATTAATTTGTGTTGAGCACACTTATGGTTCAGCTGTTTCTTATTTCTGGAAGTGCAATTAGACATAAACAATGATGTGTTTTGGCAGATTGTAATGCCTGTTCGTGACAAAATTTCCAATACCATGCAAAGTCGTGCAAGTTAAAAGTTGCCGTTTTTGGAGGTGGTCTTTTTATATTGTCTATTTCAGTATAAATGACAAACTAATAAAATAGATTAGTACCACCTGGTATTCTAAAGGCAGAAGCTATTAGGCTCTAAGAAAATAGAGCTTTTATGAATTACCGCACTTGCCAGCATTTTGACTGGACATGAAATGTGCCATGTGTTGCATCCCAAGATGCTGTTTCTCAGTGCAGTGCATTGGTCCTCATTCCCATAGAGATGAAGGGATGGGGAGAGCAGCACAGCTGCTGCTCACTGGTGCTGTGCTCCAACCTGAGCTTGAATCATCACCTGGGACAAGGTTTTGGCTGAGGAGCTCGGATGCTTGCCAAGGATACCAGCTTAGAGCTGATGTTTCTGCAGGCTCAACAGCATGGCACGCTTCAGGGGCCCCAGGAGGTTCCCTCTTAACCTTCAAGCAGTAATTAGGAGCTGGATGAATCATCTATCAGAAGGCAACTGTGTTTTGCACACACTTGTCAATGTGCAGCACAATCATAGCTAAAATATCTCTGTAGCTTTTCCCCCTTATATAAAAGGCAGCCACTTTACAGACTAGTGTATTTGATTAATTCAAGATTATGTTAATGTAATTTACATGTTAACAGGGAGCATTTGAACATCTTTTTTCTTTAGCTTACTTAGATCAATCATTCTTGTATTTGACAGATTTATATTGTGCAAGTTAATAGCTCAGCTTAGGGAACAGGAACATGAGCTGATTATTTTTAGACTTTAGTCAACTGTAAGTAAATTACAGTGAGACAATAATGCAATACATTGCACAAGGGTATATGCTGCAAAAAGAACAAAGCTCCAGAATCACAGAAAAAAGAGATGTATTAAAACAAAAACAAAAGCATCTTTTAATATTTTTAAGTTATTGGGTTTTTTTCTTGCAATGACAAAACAGAACTGATTTATCCAGCCATCTCATGCAGGAAAAAAAAGGAGTTAATAAATTTTATTGTAAGGAAACACTGGGCTGATTATCTATTAACTGAAAATTTCACCTGAAAATTTTCTCTGCTCATTCTTTAAATGTACATTTTGTTTTCACTATCACTGGCAGTTATATGAAAAGGTATCATGGCCTGGAATCTCTGCTCACATTATCACATTTATAGCAATTAAAGCCAAAACAATTTTGTGTCAAAAGGCTAAGCCAAAAGCATATGCATCCAAGCTAAGTTTCCAATTCCCTAAAACCACATTCTGGGAAATTTCCCAGATTTTTGAGATGTAAAATAGAAGTAACATTTTCTATAAACAAATGATTGCATTGTCCTTAGTCAAAACAAGGAGGCTCATATAACCAGGTTTTATGCATGATTCCGGCCATGGATTCATTTTACTTCCTTTCAGTATAAATGAACTGCAGACATTTAAATAAAGTCCAAAGAACTAGAGAGTACCACAGTAAATTCCTTTTTGTTTTTATAAGATATTCAGCCTTCCAAGTTGTGTGAGACAGGAGAAGTTCTTGGTGCCCACATGAATGATAATGAGCATATTTTGAAACAGAGGTTATTTTGCCTTTGTTCCAAAATATTCCCATTAGTGGAACAATTAGTAGGTTTGGGTGAACCTTCCTACGAAAATTCTTTGAGTATAATAATTCCAAAACTCTTAAGAAGAATTTTTACTGAGAGAGCCTTCCCAACAGTCAGTAAAGTTAAACAGTACAGTGCTCCCTCTGTGCAAAGTTGTTCTTTATTCAAGGGATTAACATTTTACTATGTTAATTTCAAAAGTTTATAGAGACAAAATCCTTAAGCCCATGTTATTTGGCTTTTACAAGTAATCTCTATTCTCTTTATGTGACACTGAGTTTTTATCCTAGCTAACTCCTCAAGCCCAGAATGTCTCATTCCTGTACATTGTTGATAGAGTATGAGCTGCTAATGTCAATAGGGTTAACTACAGGAATAGTAAATTTGGGATTAAACATTCATAATGCCTAATACAAATTCGTTTCTTTACCTTTCTGTTGCTAATTTTAATTTTCACTGATTATCAAGCACAAGTTAAGTGCCTTCACATGGCTCTTCACTGAATGAATCGTAAAGGACAAGTTCAAAAATAAATAAAATTTCGGAGATGGGCCCAAGACATGAATATGTATTTGGACTGGGTGTGTGTGTGAGGGAAATGTGAGGACAAACCCGTCAGCCCAGCAAGGATGAAGGGTGGTGTTCCCTGCCACAGGGCAGAGAGCAGGAACCCCCCCCTTGGCAGCGCCAACCAAGGCAGGATCCCTCCACTCTCCCAAATGTCACAGCACTCATATCAAGAGACTCACAGTGCCAAGTCTCTGTTTCCTAACAAATGCCAGCATTATCTTCTAAAGTATTGCAATAAGGGGAGAAAAATACAATAACATGTTGGCCAAAATGTGTTTTGCTATGTAGAAAGTACAAGTCAATTAAAGTTACTAACTAGCAATAGCAGAAAAGAATGTTGGAAAGGTCACTGGGGATGCCTTATGGTGTAAAAAGCCATTAGTCCATAATATCATTACATATTTGTCCTTATATTAATAATCTATTAATAAAAGCCTAACTCTTTGTTTCAGTTCAAATATTTGCTCTAGATTTTACATTTTATTTACAAGCATCAATATTTGTTCAGCTGTGTGTGCATGTCTGCATGCACAATTCTTAAACCCAGGTAATGGTCTTGGCAAGCAGTATGCCAGGAGGATGAGACATTATTCATCTATAAATTAACATAGCTTTAATAATCTATTAATAAAAGCCTAACTCTTTGTTTCAGTTCAAATATTTGCTCTAGATTTTACATTTTATTTACAAGCATCAATATTTGTTCAGCTGTGTGTGCATGTCTGCATGCACAATTCTTAAACCCAGGTAATGGTCTTGGCAAGCAGTATGCCAGGAGGATGAGACATTATTCATCTATAAATTAACATAGCTTATCACATAGGAAACAAACCCC
>NW_005054300.1:6564004-6569566 GCF_000277835.1 Geospiza fortis | reverse complement strand
CCTTTTTGTATTTGTTGCTGTTTTCCTCAAAACTAAACAGCAATGTCATGGGAGCATTTGTTGTGGCACTGGGTTTTCCCCTTGGACAGGAGACACTTGTGTGCTTTTAAAAAAGCAGATGGAATCAATCTGAAAAAAGCTTGGTTTTAATTACATGGGGAATTCTCCTTTTTATTTTTTTTAATCCTGTCAAATAAATTGTAAATTCCTGTGGGACATGTATTTCATTCTGGAACTAGAGAAAATACTAAATGACTCATTAGGCAGTGCTGTTGATTTAAATCTATATACATTGATTTACCAATATGCTCTTCCAAAGGAAAATTAAGACAAATCCCAATTACAAATCAAACCACTGTTTGTTAAACAGATCTCATAAAACTGCTTGTTCTAGAGGGATGCCTGTGTGAAGAAGGTTTCGGGTTCATTTCCTTTGTGTCTCTGTCTAAAACAAAACTTTGTGGCAATCTGATTGGTCATTAACAACATGAGATGAACAACACACACTTCTGAAAAGACACAGAATAAAACTTGGCAAGTACTGAAAAGCCTTCCAAAAGATTTTGAGCATGTATTGACACATATTTTAATATATATTTTCATCTTACAGAACTGGTTATTCTTCTATGTTATCCCCGGCAAAAATTCTTTTGTAGAGTCTTGTCATAAGAATAATAACAAACATTTAACTAAAAAAGTACATGTTTATGTGTTTGCAAAGTAACCGTGCCAACAAAGTATTAGAGAACCTATTTCAAGGAAAATATGAGGATATTGATTGATAAAATGAAAAAAATATAGTTACTCTTGTCCATCAATTGATCACATTTTTACCAGGGCACTGACACAGAGACAATGAAATAAGTCAGAGCAAGATCTGAAAATGGCAAATTATTAAATATGAACTACATGCCTTACAATAAGCCTTATTCTGATTTCTTTCTTTCCTAAAGGAATTTTATCTCAGGGAGAAAAAATTACATACTCTCTGAAAGGGAAAAAAAAAACCTATCTCGTCTGTGCTAGAAAATGCCTGCTCACAGAACTCCCTCTGAAGACCAAGACAGTAACTGCAGGATGCACTGCAAACCAAGCCTGTGAGAATCTCCCAGGACTTTGCTCACTCATTAATTAGCACTGCAGCAGTTCAGTACTGCCATGCTATTTTCAGTAATGTCATGTGCACATATGTGCACACATCTTTGCACACAGATACCACTGTAATTCAGCAGGGACTGGCCACATAATGTCCCTTGCCTTTTAGGAAAATTCCAGCCACTCTGGTAATATCTAGCAGAAATACATCACAGATATTTTTCTAATTGTATAAAACAACAAGGATTAAATGTCTTACAGCTCTCCAGTTGCAAAGTACACGTCTGCTTATCCATTGGATATTTAGTCAGATCCATGCTGCATGAAACAGTTGTGGTGATCCTTGGGGAAAAAAAAATTCTAAGTATTAATGGGAGAAAAATGTTAACCAGTAAAAACAAAAAATGCCATGTATCCTTGTTGAAATAATATTTTCAGCCTAATATCTATTGTGAGAAAAAAAAAATCTATTATTTACTGGTATCTAATGTACAAGAGTAAAACAATCCCAAAAAGAAACCATAGCAGAACAGCTGAGTTCAGTGACAGTCTAAAAAGGCCACCTTTTGCTCCCTTCTCACTTAGAGTGCACATTTTCCTTTATTATTTGCAATATATTTTAAGATTTTGTTATATTTATCAAAACCTTTTACAAAGGGTAATTCACAATAAATCATGCAAGTCCATCATCACAGCTTGTTTTCCCCTGTGATGGCTTCACTGCAAACTGGAATGGCAACATGCAATTCCTGTGTTCAGCCTGCATGAAAGCAAAAGGGTCTATTTAGGGAAGATAAATTTAAGAATTTATTCATATTGATCAAGAATATTACGTATTCTTAAAACTACAAGACCCTACTTTTACAGACAGACCCATTTTCTTGAGCAGAACCTGGGAAGTTTAAAACATAAGTAGACACAATCATAAAGGCTGATGGGTGGTATTTACATACCTTATGGCATACAAGACTGTTCCATTAGGGTATATCCTTATCAGACGATTCTCAACAGTGACATCATGAAGAAAAGACTTTTTTGAATCAACTATAAAGGTATCTGGTACCCAAAGCATTTCCACAAGTCGACCATCTAAGCTCAAGCTCTTATTACCATCGAAACAAAGCCTCTCATCAGTCCATCTCTGCCTGAGGAATATGGTGGCTGTGTAGTCCTGAAAGAGAAAATCAAAATTATCACACAAAGGGAGCCTGTGTTGTATTCACTTTTACAGAAGTATATGGAAACAGCTGCTGGGCACAAACTGATTCTCCATGTCCCTGGCACTCCAAGAGCAGCTGTACTGAATTCTGCCAAATTTTCGAGCTCCATGTGAGGTTGGTAGATTTTGTTCTAATGGTCATTTACAGAAAAAGCTGCTGGCCTTAGTCTGGGGCTATGAATCAGCCGAAGTCATCAGAGCTTTGTAAGCAGATAATCTGGCTCTGTAAACCTCGAAGTTTTAGAATTATTTATGTAAGTGGTTCCAAATCTCATTTTGTTCACATAAGTTAATAAATAAAGAATTTTTTAAGAGCACATGGCAAAAAGTTGAATAAATTCATATAGACAAAAGAAGTTAGTGAAACAGGAAAGGAATCTTTTAGCACAATTTCTCCTTCTAGCATCACAAAGGAAACAGTGGTACCAAATTTATCAAGACCTTGAACACAGCACTCAGTCCAATTCCCCTTCAATTTAGGTATGCCTTGCAGTCCTACATTAAACTCACATTATTTCTTAACACTTTTAAAACAACTTTTGATTTTATAGATTGTTTTATCAATATTATAAATTCATCTCAAGTTCTGACCTTATTTCCCCTTTCTAAATAGCAACTAACAATTACTAATACACTCATATTTAATATCTGATTAATTATTTTTTCTTTTTATTTCTGCATACCAATGGAGGATCTTTAAGTAGAAAAGTACATTCCATTTCATAGTTTGCTGGAGAACAAATGATACAAATTAAATGAAACACAGCTGGAATAAATTAATGTGTGACAGCAACAATAGAAGAGAAAAACAGCCTGAGTTCAGCTGTATCTAATCATAGGGAGAGCGGCTTCAAAGGCACATGAATACATCTTCATTTTTATGAAATGCATAACGATTTAGACATTTCAGCTGGAAAATAAGAACTGATCCACATGCTTCTCATTAAGATTAATACTCAGTAGCAGCTTTCTGTTTGTGAGAGGTGGGATTCACAGCTGCATTTCTATGCTTATTATAGTGTTATAAACACTATGTGTCATGAAAAAGAGAATTCCACCTCCTAACCCATACTGTCTTCACAAGGAGACAAGCCCAAAATTGTATTGCCAGCAGCTGTAAGCACATCAGCTTATCAACAAGTAAAAAAAAGACTGCAAAAACTACTTTACCATATTTATTTCTGATATTGTATCAATGCTTGCAATATCCATACTCATTCCCACTGACACAGGACCATCTGCAAAAAAAAAAAAAAGAGGAAGTCAGAATGTAGCTCATAATTCTTTAATATTCAGAGTTCATGAGAACTGGCTACAAAATATTTCCATTTTTTTTCCTAAATGCTTAGAAGCTATCTTAAATATTCCTCAAACACAGATTGTGAAAATTCTTGCATATTCTTAACCAAAATGTCATACTTCTCAGCTAAAACTATTTTCAGAAACAGGCTTTATTTCTTAAATACTTTCTGGTTTATATGATTTTTTCCCCCCAGAAAAAAAGTGCCGGGGAAAATGTTACACAATAAGGTGTGGAAGGCACAATCGCCATGGTACATCACACTCTCTGAGGTGCAGAGCAGTAGAAAGAATTCTTCCAGTGCAAGAATTCTTCTTGCAACATCTGGTCCATCAGATGTGGGGGAAGTAAGAAGTTTCACCTGGCAATGTCACATGGTCAATATCCAGATGGCACAGCTGAGTGACTTCCATTTAAGAATGTATGGTATATATTGTATCATTGCAATTTAATATCTTGCCTTTGACTACTAGCAGGACACTTGTGATTTAAATACTTGCATTTATAAAGGAAAACTTGTCCTAAGCTGAAGGCTCATTCAGTGTACACCTTACCTAAGTAGTTGTTATTGTAATGTCAGTATGCTCTGATTCCCATTTCCTCTTGAATGTGCATTTCACACTGTTGGAAGGAAGATCACCAGCTGTGCATTTTAAAATGCAGAATTTTTGCAGAGCTTTGATGAAAACAGGACATTATTCCTGGTTGAATACGTGCAGAATAATTAACAGAGTGCTTGTACAAAGAAATTAGTATTAAATCAGTGCATCTTTCCAAGCAATTGAGAAGAAGAGAACACAGCACTGAGAAATACAGAAATACTTTTGGTAAGCTCTCTGCAGCTGGTAGTGCCCCTACCTCACAAATCACTGAAAGCCCTTCTTGGCTCCTTGCAATACATTTTGTAGAAATCTCCTTCCTATATGGCCCCAAATGGCATCCAGAGGAACATGGAGTCCAACTCCATCCTCCTGAATAACACTAAAGAAAAAAATGTGTCGTTCTAAGACATGTCAGTTTATTAGTATTTTTATTTTTTCCAAAATATTTTCTGTTTTTAATGCATGTGTTAAAATCATTACATATCTGTCACTCCTGAAAAAAAAAATCTGTAAGTCCTTTGTTCTGGACTTGGTTGAAAGTTTAAATATAAAGCTCCTGCTTAAAACAGGACTGCTGGTTTGCAGGATGCCCTGCTGCTAATATGCATGTTTGTATATACTATTAAATTACACATTGGGTTTAGAAACTATTGTTTATATATTGAAAAAAGACTTTGGAGGTTAACTTTGAAACAAAATTGACTGAAAATCTCACAGATCACTGACAGCTTGTTCTTCTGTTTCTTCTTACTCTTTTCATGTTTTGATACTCCATGAATAATTTTTTTTTCTCCCTCGAGGATTAAACGATCAACCCCTAAGAAATTCATCCCAGCTACCTGGGGTACAACAATTAATACTTATACTTGCTATTGTACTATATCATAATTGCAGGTACAATATTGCCAGCTTCAAAAGATATGTCAGACCCTCAAAAACCACAGAATTTTAAAATAATGTGATTTATAATCCATATTCTGGGTTTTTTTATTTCTTCCTAGAGATTCCCATGTATGACTGTAGCAGAGCATATTATTGCCAACTATCACATGATTATTTGGGGAGAACCCCATCCAGCAAGGCACAGGTTTAAGGATGGACCATCCCAAGGAGAGGACAATGCAGGAATCATGACTGGGAATAATCAAACTCTTCCTATTATATAATGATTTATTATCACCTGATCCTCGCCCAGTTAGGTGATTCAGATTAGGGAAAATGTCCATTAGCAGCACTTCAGTATCATCAGTGCTAGGTTCTTACACATATGAGGGGAAAAGCTGCCCTTCCAAAAAGATTACTGAAATTAAGCAGGGGGTAATTTCTCAGGAATCAGACAAAAAGGA
>NW_005054300.1:6544279-6563980 GCF_000277835.1 Geospiza fortis | reverse complement strand
AAAATATTCCTGAGTAACAAAACAGCACTGCAGTGCTGGGTGACTCCCAAGCACCACAAGACATCTAGCTCAGGCTGAGACGTACCCCAAGCTCAAACTGGCTGAACACAGACCTGCCTTGGAGCTCACGTGCCAAGGAGTGGCAGCACAGTCAGGACAAAACCATCCTGCTCCACTCACCCCAGCCAACAGCTCTCACTGCCCAGGTGCACCCAGCCTGCCCAGCCCAGCACCCACAAAAACTCAGCAGAAAATTACAGCACCCCCGATACGGCACAGTGCTGTATGGGAGGAGCTGGAAAACAAATTATGGAAAGGATCTTTAGTAACACAATACAAAATGCTGAGAAGAGCTTTCCTCCAGCAGTTAATTAAATCAGAACAACATTAATAGTTAAATGCTGATGTCTTTTTTGCATGTGAGGATAAATGTTTGTTTAGTAAGGCACCATAAATTGTGAAGTACTAATAACAGAATGAGTCTGCTCATAGTTATTCACCAGGGCTTCCTCTGAACTTCCTCTGAAAGGTCTCCTGTTGACAGTGTCAAAAACTGGGCAGCAAACCAGATGAGGCAGTCAGTTCCTACATTTCCATATGTTTGGCAGAAGTTCTATGTATAATGACAACATCAGAAGAAATCTCCCGATTTTCAGAAGAAAACTGAAGTCATTCTGTCCTGCATTATTGAAGGGAATCTTCAAAGCATGGCAGAGCATGGCCAAAGGGAGTGCCTTGTTACAGCACTGGCTGTGCAGCCCAACCAACACATGTTTCCATTTTACTGCAATTTATGTAAACTGTTCCTCTGTGCCCTCTATAGATATTCATAGGGATCCCAAATGGGAAAGCAGCCAGAAGAGTGGCAGACAGCATACCTAAAAATTAAGTTTGGATCACAGCAATGATCCTGGTCTGTAGCAGCAAAATAAACCAGCACTGCGTCACGTGTGTACCTACTACTGCAATGGATCAGCACTATCAAAAACTTCCAGTGCTGAGCCGTTAGCATGAGCCCTTTTTCATTTCGTTTCAGAAAAGTCAAGACAATTCTGACATTCAGAAAGGCCTCAAAAGGCTTTTTGGAAGAATGTCTCTTCTTTGCAGAAATACTGGATAAAATACTGCAAGTAAAGCGAAAATTAGAAAGAAAATTATCACTAGAATAATTCATAATAGCTTCCAAACTCATTTTGTCCCTCTGATTGCCAGCTTTGCTTTGGAGTATAACAGAATTCTTATATAATGCTTAGATTTTTTTTCAGTGCATTTAACTTCCAGCCACAAGACATTTTTCTTGACAAATAGTTACATGAAGAAAGTGGACAGACCTTCTGACAGATCTCAACTGTAATTCTTGATTTGAAGGCATGAGAAGACAGACCCACTTCCAGCACAAATCAATTTCAATCCTATTTGTTTACATCCATAACTTTTAGACGTTGATGTTGCTTTGCTGGTACAGTTTGTGGACAAGACAAAAATTGGTGGGGACCATGTTAACAACAGCTTGTTAAATCATTTGTCAAAACCTCCATGTTTCCATACAGCCAAATGCAAGCAATTAATGCGGGGACAAATAAAACAGGCAGCACACACAGGATAGGAAACCATCTTGGCAAGCAGTGCCTTTGAGAAGGATTTAGAGGCTGTCACAGATAATCATTTTAACATGCTCTTTCCATCTTATGCTTTGGCAGCAGCATTATTACAATGGGGAGTAATGCACAGAATTAAGTTATCTTGCAATCTATTCTGTATTGGCAAGACTGTTATGACTGTGACAAGATTCATTTTCCACATTTGAATAAAATGCACAAACAGCAGACACAGTTTGGTTGAGAGAAAGAGAAATATCCCAAAAGACAAAAAAATCTGGAAGTTTAATATCAAGTCTTGTAACATAAAAATCAAGGAGCATTGTTTACTCAGCTCCTCAAAGAGAAGTCAGAAAGGTGACTTGTCCAATGTCACAAAATGCATGCAGTAGTTAGTTGTGCATGTTGTTTGGCAAAGCAAAGTAAGATCCCAGTTTATGGAAGCTGGAGACAACAGGAAACTTCAAAAAAAATTTGATCTTTTCACTATCTGAACATAAGCACCGGTTATAATTTAGAGTCTCTGGAGCTAAGCCTTTGGAGGGTTGGAGAGGCACGGGAGAGCCCTGCCAAAAACCAAAACCCAAACTGTCCTGCATGCAGGAACCTGGGTTTGGTGGCAATCAGATGCTCTTAGTGTATCTTCTGGGAAAAGAAGGAACACCTCCATTGCCCTGTGTATGCTGAAGTTTACATATTCTGGGCTTTTTGCTTTTCTCTAAAGGATAAGATACTGCGTAGCTGATACTTAAAATTAGTCTTTAGATTATATTTATTTGGTATTTCTTTCTCATGTACTCTGAGCGTTTGCCTCACTAAACTGAAGGGTGTTAGACACAGCTAACATTCTGATGTCTCATTTGTACACTTCTGAAGACTAAAATGCCTTCATTTAATTAAACTTATAGAACTTAATATAAACAACATTTGAGGGGAAAAAAACCCCATGATGACAGGTCTTAGACAGAAGGTTGGACCCAAAACCTTTTTTTCTTTAATTTAAAACTTAAGTCTATGAAATGTATTACTCATTATGAAGTGAAGGAAAATAATCCTTTAAATGTGATTTAGAATAACTGATTTAAGCATGACACTTTTCTGTACCACTTGAAAGCAGCTTCCATATTCAAATATACTTAGCTGTGACCTTTTCCTAGTATCTCTCTTTTTAATTAGAACACTTAAATTATCACATTCAATCACAGAACAAAATCTATTTGTATAAAATTATTTACAAGATTTTATGCATCCCTTAACAACCCTATGAACCTAATCCAAGATTCACTGAAGTCTGCAGGAATTGCTCATTAATTCAGAGAGTTTGGGACAGCACATAAAGTTATAAAATTGATCTACATGGTTCCAGCAGAAAACCTGAGGTGGAAATCAACTTGTATTGCTGAGATAAAGTATCAGGGTAATGTAGCACATTTAAGGGAAATAACTGTTGATTTTTAAATCCCTTATGCCAGCTTTTCTATAGAAGTATTCTATATATATCTGTAAGGGTAGGATAGATATTATTATACTGAGGAATAATATCTACTAACATTAGTATGGGAGCATTTCATATTCCAGTCCAAAGAATGGCTAAAATCATTCCAGATCAGAGGTTTGGGTTTTTTTAATTCTTAATTGCACCTATCTGCTTAACTTATAAAGATTTGCTTGATGAACCAGCTCAAAGAGGAACATTGAAGTGCTATAGATGAGGAAAGAGAACATTCTTAACAGCAACATTCAGATGAGGGCAGAGCAAAATAACCAGTCCAGCTGAGATTCCTCTGTGCCAACAGTGTCTGAAGTACCCTCACAATGTGGCAACTGGTACATGCCACCCACCATGGACAAACATAGAACACTCAGCCAGTTTTACCTGTCTGCAGACCTCTGACACACTAAGGCTGCCTTCAACTAATCCAACCTTGGGCACTCAATTTCAGTGCTTGGAGATGGGAAGGACAGGCTGTGTTAGACAAAAATGGCAACGTTTGTGCAGCCAGGGTCTGGAGGGGTGACTGTGCAGGAGGAGATGGCCAAAGTAAGGTGAGATAAAGCCAGAATTAAAATCTAGGAAAGCAGGAGATTCAATCCATGCAAGGAGAGGAGAAGACAGTTTTTATGCTGTTATGCAGTCATTGGACTCAAATGGAAAAGATCTTCATATTCCCCTTGTTAATGATACTACCCGAGCTGGGGTATGTGGCTGGGACATTTCCAGTCATCTGCCAGTCATGGTTCAACACTGGCACAATGCCAGTGCCCCATGAACATACACCTTCCCTGGTGTCTGCTGTGAGATGTGACCAGTGACGGGGTCTTGACCGGAAAGACCAAACACAAATTAATAAGCAAATGGTAGGGCTTATTAAACTAAAAAATGTATGAGGTGCCATAAATTTTACTTATTGAGTAAATATTTCTGGTTTTTCTGGCTTTAGGAGAAAGGAACTGTCGTTTTATGAACATTTGTTTATATCTAATGCTCTTTTCAGGACTAAAACCCCATTTTGTTAAATATTAAGGAGTTCAGTGCCACTTGAGTAAAGCCAGTTACCAAGAACAGACAAAAGGTACACCAGCCGCAGGCAAAAGACCACCATATAAACCAGGAAAATGTTACATGGAACAAAGCTAGCATAGCTGAGGTCACAGAGATAAATAAATCAATCCACAGGTTTGTTAAGCTGAGGATTAGGTGGTTTGCTAGCTCCTGGGCCTGACCCCCACGCAAAGTGTAGCCCACCCTGCCAGTAACAGAGAGGGGTCAGGACTAGGCTGGTACCATTCCCCAGCCCAAGCACACCTTCCTCTATGACAGGGAAAGTGATCCCTAGTGATCTCACAAAAAGCTACAGGTTCAAAATCAGGAGAAGCATTGCCTGAGTCATCCTAACTGAAATTATTCCTACAAAGAAAGTAATTTCTCACAAAACCATCAACCCTGCATTTAGAAGCGGCACCAATAAAATGTGGTTTTCTCAGAGTGTCATCTCATTCCTCCAGCACTGGAGCTAATAAAGATCCATCAAAGGTTTCTGAGGCAGAGCTTGCATGCCTGAGCTGCAGTGAGCATTTGCAGAGATGCTGGCACTGTCTGGAGGTGTCAGACTGGCTGTGTGTGACAGACTCAATCTGTGCCCAAGCTCCTCTGGGACTTCTAGGCACACCCAGAGAGCCCTCAGCATCCCTCTGAACAAAACACCCAGACAAAAAAATAACTATAGCCTTGCTGCAATGCAACAGCTGAGGCAAAGATGGAGAAAAGGGAGATTTGTAACTCAAATATGCATTATGGTAGGTCTTAATTGCTATTACAGGATTTTGAAATGAGACTTTGCTGTCTACCCAAGCACGCTTATCATGGCAGGGCCAAAATCTCTCTAGTACTATCATGAGGTAATGAATAAAATATATTAATGGCCACTGAACACAGTTATTTTACATTATGCATCATCTCCAATGAAGAAGGGTTAGTTTATTTATTAAAGTTACTTTTATTTTGCTGTCAGTCTCCTTACAGCATTAAATATTTTATAGCAGTTTTATCATCAGCTAAGATAATTACAATAAAAACTAACTGATGAAATAGTTTTCCCCTTTTTCTTCAACCTAAAATACAGGTATACCTTAAAATTATTATAAATGGATCCAGAAACAGCACATGATGTGGAGCATCCACACTGAACCAGGTATTTGGATGGCAAGAGGTAACAGTATGGTCTTAGAAACTCATTAGTCCATCATTTTTTAAGTAGGATACAAAGGGATATAAAATATTTCATTTGCACTCATACCTCTAGCATTTCCAAACATCCAACTTATTGCCTCGAATTCACGCTACAAGTTTATTTCTCATGGTGCTGAGCTTCTTTTCAACATTCGGAATATTTTCTTCTACAGTGTTCTGCACTTTCTCCAGGACAAGTTCTTTGCACCACTTCATAACTCCTCAATTCTTCTGATACATCCAATACCCTGACTCAAATAAGAAGGTTTTTCACTGAGATTTCAGGTGTCTGACTGCACCGCAGGGCAGTAAAATCAGCCTTGATGCAGTAGACTATGGGGGCTCTTCCAATCTGGTGACCATTGGAATCTGATGCAGGGAACTGACATTTTTGATTCATTTTCCCTTTTCAATTCATTTCCACCCCACAATTTCAGTAAATCTGTTCAGTGACCTTTAAGACCCGAGGCAAGAATCATTTATTAAATAATTCTCTTGCAATCTTATAGCTGAGGCATATAGTACTTTGCATAGTAACAAGACTTGCCTGTGCTGTTATGAACAGCTTGATATATAAAGCTTTCAAATCTTTAATCAAAGCTTTTTATAGTTATTATTTAGGAAATTAGAGGAAATTACACTTTTAAATAGGTAAGATGTTACAGCATATTTCATGAAGACATGCATACAATGATAGCCAAGTTTTCTATCAGTCTGGAAGTTTAGCTCGCAAATACTTGGAAAATACAAGTTTCACCTTGGGCCACAAAAGCTATTAAACTCTATCTTATTATATCACAGAACATATATAATCAGATCAGTGGCTGGCAGATATCAGAGGAAAAAAGTACAGAAAAACCCATTTACTCTGACTGCTGAATTTTAGACACCACATTATGTTATGACTCAGTCTTATTGAAAAAGCTTTTCTACTTACTATCAAAAAATGGACGTAGATACTTGTTGTACCCTTTTATGATTTTTTGTATTGTTGGAGGTAGAATTTCACTTTTTCCTTCAGCTTCAGGAATTTGCATGGACCTAAAAGCAATTGAAAATGAGGATATTTTAAAAGGACATAATAAAAAAAAAATTCAAAAAATATCAGGTTTCATAATCTGTATTTGTCTCTTATTGGAAAAAAATCTCTTTTATACCTTAGAGCTCATTCTTTCTTTTTATACCTTAAAGTCTATTTCTTTTTATACCTTGAAGTCCATTATTTCTTAACATTCCATCTGAGAAACAATCTTCTTTAATACTTTATCTGTAAACAGGGCATTACGGTTATAATCTAGGAATGTGGAAGGGATGCTGGTTGTTTATTTCATCATTTAAAATAAAGCTTCTTTTTACATAATGAAATACATTATATTTAGGTCTCAGAGACAGAAACCAACCTCAGAGACTAGTGCGTAAAACCACTCTCAAAATCCTGCTTTCACAACACAATTTTTAAACAAGCTACAGAAATAATCCTGTTGAGCAAAATCAGTGAAGCATAATGAGAATTCAAGTACTTCCTCCACTCAGAAACAGCTACAAATAAAATCCATAGAAGTGATATAGAAATAATTACAAACCCTTTCTGCCTAACCCCGAAGGTGAGCACCCCCAGACCCTGAG
This sequence comes from Geospiza fortis, assembly GCF_000277835.1. Taxonomy (NCBI): domain Eukaryota; kingdom Metazoa; phylum Chordata; class Aves; order Passeriformes; family Thraupidae; genus Geospiza; species Geospiza fortis. The sequence continues at coordinate 6,557,026 of NW_005054300.1, read as the reverse complement.
CAGGGTGTGCCCTTCAGAAATCACAGCACAGATGGCAGCAGCTACTTGTTCCCAATGATTTGAGAAAGGTGGGGTATGAATTATGAAGGTGAGAAGCAAATAATTAACTGCCTTAGTGAGCCCAGCTGGCAGAGGCATTGTCTCTGCTGATGGAGAACAGACACCTATACAAACATCAGGAGAAGGGTCTGGGGATTTTAATCCTTGCTCTGGGAATTACTGGCCCCTAAAAATAACCAGCTCTCTGACAGGAGGTGCAATAGCTGTAGTGATTTGCTCCTAGAGAGAAGAATCTAAGCATAAACCATTAGGTAAGGGGCTACCAGTGTGTTGTGGTCTCCCTTAAAGTGATAAATCTTCATTGAATTTCTTAGTCTCAGCTCCTTCTGGAGCTGCTCCTGAAAACTCTGCCTTCTCTTCTGCATTATATTTCTGGGTCTCTTGGATCTTTCCAAAGCTTGATATTTTCATTTTAATTTTGCTGTTTCCAAGAAAGCTTGAGTTGTTTTGTCAGAACACTGAGACACCAGGAATAATCCAGTATCTTAAACTGGAAAAGCTTACATGCTAAAATGATCTCATTGAATGCACATGGCCAAATCACACTGTGGTTTTAAATGTGGTGTCCACTGGCTTGAAAAGCTGCTATTGCTGTATAATTTTTTATTCACCAGACCCTATTGCCACAGAAGTAGCTGTTTTTCATTAGCTGCCTTATAACACAAATATCTTAGCTATTTAAATGATCAATTTTTTCATTTTTTCCCTGTTTTTTATTTCTGTATTGCCAAAGAATGATGTTATTACTTAAGTATACCCTTGAGTAATGCCAGCATTGAAATAAGGGAAGTTTCTCCTGTAAGTTTATTCCTAAAGAAACAAACAGAGTCACGTTGAGTTGAGATGTGACTATAAATAAAAAGGCCAGTTTTATGTTGCATGGAAGTGTTAAAATTGGAAATGCATTTGAATGTAATTAATTTCTTAAATACTGTACTTAGAATAGATATCTCTCCTTTTGTAATTTACATATAAATTTTAGCTAAGTGTTCAGTGAGCTGCATGAGCTTAATTTCACAGCTTTACTGGATTGTTCTTGAATAAGTTTTACACGTTGTGAAATGTTAAAGGAAAAACTTGTTTCTTTTCTACTGGTAGGGTATATCATTATTCTGCTAACCAATATGCAATTGCAGAGTAGTCTGGTTCATTATCATTAACTCTATTTTCCAAAATATATCTTTAAAATTTTTATGGAAGTCCTTCCCTTAAATGACCTCTGATAATTCATAATTTTTCTCATCACACATGATGTGTAGCCTCATATCACTGGTCTTTTGAGATTTATGGTTAAGTAAGCCTGGGAAAGGTGTTGTGCTGTAATTAAGGCTGTGAATTGAAGAGGCATTGTCCCCTGTGTGCAGTTTGGCCACAAAACCTTAGAGAAGTCCTAGCACAGCAAGCCAACAAGTGAAAGGAGCCTGAGGCCTCCTAAATGTGAGTGTGAGCTGTTACCAACAGGCTGACTTTGGGACACCCAGAGGCAGATTGTCAGTGGTGAGAGATAAGGAACCTACAGAGGCTCTGTGCCCTAAGCAGTTTGGGGTTTCTGTGTTTTAAGGGATGGTGCCCTGTTACCTTTACAGTGCTCTTTGATTCGTGTGCTCCATTCCCAGCTCAGGCACAGTGAGCTCACAGCTCACACACTCACAAAGGAAAAATCGGAGACTCGTTCCACTTCTGCATCTGCATCTTCTCATCAATGCATCTAAGCTTCTCTTTTAACCAACATTTGTGTTGCTATATTTATGTTTCATAGTTAAGGGAAGCTGTTTAAGTTCCTCCATTTTCTTAATGTATGTGAAATACCTTGGCGTGCATTTAAGTCGGAATTGCCTTGCAACAGGTGTTCCAGCAACTGAGGCATGAACAGGTTTTACAGAAAAAAAACCTGAGCATATAATTATTTTTCAGCTGAGAATATCTATCTGTTCTGGGTTGTCAGTGCATAATAAATGCTTTAACTCATCAGGTTCAATGCCCTCTGGTTGCTTTTATAAAAGCAGATTTTTAATTATTTCTTTTTCTAAGTCGTTCTTACGCTCAAAAACTGACAATTTTTATGGGTTTGGCTAAACTTGAAAGGTACAACAACTGTTTGTTATTTAAGGTACTTTCAAGTTAGTTTCTTAACAGAATGGGGTAACTGGAAGGGAGAAAAGGAACATTTGCCCTAAACAGTAGTATATATAATTTATTTAGGCATAAGTACAGTCTAGACACATGTACGAGAATATTTTTTCTGGCTATTTTTTGTCAGAAGATATGTATCATGAAAGCATGAAAGAGACAGAAACACCTTAGAACTGCAAGAAGATAAACAAAATGCCAGATACAGTTTGAACAAGCTTTTGAAACACTCCCCCCAGGAAAACAAGAATAAAAAAAGCTTTTTTGCAGGCAATTCACTGACAGGCGAAAGGCTTACAGATGCAAATAAAGTAGTTAATTCTGGTTTCATACCTTTGCTCAATGATATGGAGGTTTATATGGTCTTTGCAGATAAACTGTAGCAAAATCCACATCACTGATTAATTCTCTGCTTTGAAATGGACAGTACTGTCACTTTTTTTTCTTTTTGTTAAATGGTGAGGTTGAAATTAGCATCATGTTACCAGGCACAAGAACAAACAGTGAAATACCATAAATGCTCTTGAGCTCAGGCAAAAAAAAAAAAGAACATTTCATTGAATTCTGTTTCTGATTCCATAAACCTAGGCTAGCATTCTTTATGTTAAAAACACCCTATCCGAAAAAAATGGGAACCCTTCTTCAGACCAAATAGCATGCATTTATTTAAGCTGATTCCTGATAATGATCAGTTTGCCTCAATTTTTTCATTGCTACTTAAAAAAACAAATCTGGGAAAGAAATCATCCAGGCAACTCCTCAGATACAGATTTTAATAGTAAAAAGGGGGGCATGTTGTGATTGTAATGTAATTTAATGTTAATTGAAGTGAAGAAGTGTCATTCAGGCAGAGAGAGATAGAAAGGACAAAAACAACCCCACACCATTACTGACTGTAAATTATTCAGTAAAAGAAACTCTCTTCACATGTTAGGCAGAGCTTTTCCAAGTGGAATATCTAAGGGACCATTTGGCAAAAATCATGGCCCTTGCTTTGGGTGCACCTCAGCCCTTGGGTTTTCTTTAGAAATATTCCTCTGTTTCAGTGCCAAGCAGGATAGTTTTTGTTTTAAACAGCACTTTCACAAACCCCTCCTGATTTGTGTACTGGAAAAATGCATTTTTGTACCCAAGCATCATCTTGTCTGCGAGATAACCACAGGCCAAAGCTGCTTCTCAGCCTGTGTCTGGATTTGGGTACAACAGACACATCAGCTCAATGCTGTGCCCTTGAACCCAGGCACTCACACAGGTGCTGTGTGCGCACTTACCCCCATGGATGAACTCAGGAATGAACCCCCTGTGCTTCTCTGGGCACTCACAGCCACATGAAGCTGTGAGAGGATTCACAAAGTCTGTCTGATATTAATGAAACGTGTACCATAGGCTGAGCTCCTGGGGGAATTTTGCCTCCTTGTTACTTAGGTGCTTCTGAAATTGTTGGTCTCTTAGCAATATTTTATTATGGCTAAGCCATGAGTCATCCACTCATTACAGCGTGGCAAGTCACAGCTGATGAGGAAAGAAGGTGGAATTAGAGCAAGTGCATGTTCTGGACAAAGACTCCCCTATAGGAATGGAGAATGTGGGGGAGGTTGATGCTTTAAACTAATTTTCAGGGGACTGTTCCACCTGTTCCCACTACTAAGAGAAAGCTTCATCTAAATGAGTGTTTGCACACCCACCTGAGTTAAAGCTCAGATAGAATCTTACCCTGAGGAATCTGCTGTGAGATGAAGTAGGTTAGGCAATTCTAGATAAAGAATTGGCTCACAGACTTTAAATACTTCTGATGAAAATAGTGATGAGAATGTTTAACCTGTCCGTGCTTACATTTTCTTATTGGAATTACTTGAAGAATATTTTTGCCTATTTCTATAGAAGGAATATATTTTAAGTGCCCCATTTCTATATTTTTCTGTCATGGCAGCTGTACTGTTAGAAGGGCTATGTGTAGCCAGAGGGGATCATTTCCACTTTCCAGCATAATGCAACTCAGATTTCCTAAAGAATTCACAATTTCATAACAGAGAATAAGAAAACAGTGTTTAGAACAGGTAATGCTTTTTAAGATACTCTCTTTTTTAGTGCACAATGATGATTTTACTATCTCAAACTTGTAGTAAATCTAGGTGAACTGTGTGCTTCTGTCCAAGGGCAAGGCATTACGCTCCAGGCAAGGACTGTGTGCCCATCTAAATTTGTTAAGCAAATCTGATACAATACTCACTTTGTACCCAGTAATCCTTTATTTGAGGGTTCATATGCTCCATAAATTCCATTCTTTTTCTCCCTCATCAATCTTTCCAATTATAAAAATCTGTTAATCAAGTCAGCTGAGATTCGTGAAGCTCAGTCCTGTGTTTCTGTTAATACCCAGGTTCTTCAATTTTTGTAAGAGGTAAGATTCAAATGCCAAGAAGTTTTTGTTATCTTGTCAGATATGTCTCTAATTGTAAGTTGATTATAAACCAACTGATATAATAATATATTGAAGAAATCATATTTTTAGCAAATACTTCTTACCCATAAAGCAGCAATAGAAAAAGGGCTCTGAGACTGCAGCAGTAAAGACTGCACATTGTCACAAATTCTTTCAGTTCTTGTAGCTCCTAAAAAACAAAAGGTGCAGAGTTAATGTTTTACAGCACACATGCATTTCTAATACATGAATTTTTCCAAAGGTTTTAAACACTAAAGATATTATATCTTGAATAGCTTCTTCTACTGTATTAGTAAATATCTACATCCATTTAAAAAATATCTCAAAACTTAAAAAAAAAAAGAGGTGGCATCAGGATTAATTTAACCAACCAACAGAAGCTGCATTCCAGTATACTACAGCTCTTTCATTTTAGCCTCTGTCCTTTAAATATTAGGAAAGTAATTGCTGTGAAAAATAACGCAATCCTGTGCAGGAGAATTGCAAACACCGAGTTTTGTCTCTGCTATTCATGCTTGTGAGTGCATCTCTGGCTTATCAGTGTCCCTTCTTAAGGGACAAGACATGACCCCATCATAGAACACAGAGTTATTTAAAATCCCCCTCTCTGGTACATGCATAGCATCAATACCACTGGTATGTAACTTTGGTAGACTTTTTGTTAATGAGAAGAAATGAAATTTTAGGCTTCTATGCCTAGCTATTTAAAAAAATCCTTTCTATATAAATCATATATCATAACATTCATGAGAATATTTGGCTGAGGAAAGACATCTTTTCTGAATGGGATTTCTTTGCTTTTGTCAGTATGATTCACATCCATAGTGGTTATTTTAAGAAATCTGTCAGCTCTGTAATCCATTTCTGGATGAAAAGAGTATCAATCCATAGTGTAATGCAGTCATGCAACAGATCTGAAATGCACAGACTGTGCACACTTTTGCTGTATTTCAGCAGAGTACACAAACCTTATTCGTAAGACTTACTTCAAAGCTCTAAAAAAACCCTACATGTCAGGAATGCTACCTACCCAGAATCTGCAAAACAATTGTTAAATGTTAATAAATGCAAATGAAGTATCTTTTTCAGGTTTCATGAAGGGACAATCAAGCATAACATTTTCAGCGTCCAGAATGAGTTTTGCAGGAGTGTCTTGCACTTCAATTTCCCACTAACTGCTAATAGTAAAGAACTTCAAGTTTCACGGCCTCAAACTTTGTTTCACTGTTCTTTAGTGACCAATGTAAAATGCCAGCAAGCTTTTTAAAAACCAAAATAATTTTTCTTTCAGTCTACAGCTCTAGTAAGAGCAAAACTAGTGGTATTTACCTAAATTAATGTCATGTGAATGGGATATGACTTTTATGTAACAGTGAAGTGACAAAATAACTTGTTAATGTCTCCAAAGAAAAAGGAAAAACCATTTCAATGGCTTTTCAAACGAGCAAACATTCTCAGCATCTTGACTACTTTAAGCATACACCAGCCTGGTAAATATTAATGTCAAAATAAATCATAGACTCCTCCTGACTTCCACAGAAAATCATGCATGAGACATTAAGAGAGCTGGTAATAGGAAAAAACAGCACAAAGGAGCAGATGGTGTTGTCAGAACATTGCTCTCTCCACGCTGATTCTGTAGCACTCCTGGTGCAGATCGTGGGATCTCTTTTGCGTATCTCATTTTGGGTTTGGATGCTTTCTACATTCATTATCTTTATCTCACAGGAAAATATGCTAAAAATAAAAAGCCTCTTACTGATTTTTTAAGTACTTCAAAAAGCTGCTTTTATATTTAGCCTTTGAATTGCTACTATGAGCTCCTAATACGACTGAAGATCCTTTATAAAGAGATTAAGGAAACCTATGGATATTTCTGTACTTGTTTGGGTTTCATTTTTACAGCACTGAAGATGAAAAGGAGTGAGCTTATTACTGATTTCTTTCTAAAGCAACTGGTTTACCTTCAGTTCTTAACCAACGTCCAAGGTAGCAATTTTATGGGAGGGTGGGGTGGAGAATTTTGGTCTTTTACACATCAGAGGTCAAATCCATCCTAGGTACATGGATTGCTTTTGTATGCTCAGGAAAAGAGAGCACAGAGGTAACAGAAGGGAGATCTCTAACTTCTGTGCAAGAAACACTAATCAAGAGATCCAATTGCCATGTCAGCTGGCTTGCCCTCACTGCAAAAGGACACTGTATGCCAGCCAAGGAACAGAACTGGGTAACTGCTGGGGTCCTAAGCTGTTTCACAGATAATACTTAAGTTGGATGTAAATCTCTGCTGCGTGTGTGTACATGCTTGCATGCACGCACACATTTTCCCTGCTGCCCCTTTCTTAGGGGGCTTGGTTTGTTCTGCTGAAAAGCCTCCCTCTTGGCATGTTTGCACATCTGGACCTTTCCTGTCACACATTTCTTTATCAAATGCTACACATTCACAGCAAGGTTCCTTCCTGCATGCATGTATGGATGGAACTACTGGTATTTAACTCTACTTCAGCAGAACCTGTAATATTTTCCTCCCACCCTAGAAAAATAAGCATAACCTGTTTTCTGCATAGAATATTGAGCCATTTGGTTTAACTAGACAGACTGCATGCTGTCCAGATTATTGTGCATATATTGACACATCTTGTTCTAAACATTTAATTGAGGTGAAGGTAACAAATCTGCCTCAGATTCTCATATGATGAGACAACATTTTTCTACTTTTATTCAGATCAGATTAAGACTGTAAAATGCCATCCAATGTTTTGACATTTCTCATGGGAATTCAGATATTTATTATCTTCAGCATGACAGGGAAAATGAATTATGCAACTTTCACAAACCTTTGAGGCTGAAATGGGGTGAGGCAGACAGCTGGCAGAGGTAGCAGAAATATCCAAAGATTTCACTGGAAGTGAATTTTGTGTGAATGAATTAAGGATAAGATGCCTATTATTCTGAGTACCTTATGCACAAGTGGATGCATGAGAAAGATTAGAAATTATTAGATAATACACTTTGTCATATGGTAGTGGCCATATGCCTGAATTCCCATGGCTGCTACTGCAGGCATCTAAAACTGTGTGTAGAATTATCTTAAAATAAAAAGCAGATGGTGGGGTTTAGAATGTAAACTGAATTAGCATTACAGTTGCATTTTACTTCTACATGCAAACTGTTGAATGACAGTGTCTTTAAGTGCTTGACTGAAAGGCAGAGAGAAACTCTGGAGGGATTCACGCAGAGCGCCAGAGAAGTAAAGCTGCCTCCCCTGCTCTGGATTCTCTGCTTGCATGGTCTACTGGAACTGCAAAGTAACCTGCAAGCTTATCTGATCTTGACTTCATCCTGTTTGTTAGATCAAAATGAACCAGTTGGAGGGGAAATGATGGAAAGCTGGAAACACTAAGGACTCCATGGGAGAAAGGGAGAGGGTATATGGAAGGCAGTCACAAGGTAAGGTTTGGAAGTAGAGGGCATATACCCCTTAGGTCAGTTGGGGTCAGCTGTCCCAGCTGTGTCCCCGCCATGGTTTCTTTTGCAACACCAGCCTCCTCACTGGTGGGCTGGTAGAAGAAGCACAAAAGGCCTTGACCCTGTGCAAGCTCAGCTCAGCAGTAACTAAAACATCCCTGAAATACCAACACTTGTGTTCGCAGCACAAACCCAAAACACAGCCCCATTCCAGCCACCCTGAAGAAAATTTACTCCAGCCAAAACCACCACAGCTTGGAAAAGTCAACTGCGTACAACAGACTGACAGTAGTCACTGACAAAGCACGTTGTGGAATAAAGTGCCATGGTATCTGTCTTTAGGTTAATCTGCATGTCTGCCTACAATGGCTGAAGTTTCCTGGTACTTCCTAACACCCCCTGAAAGAAATGCAAAATTTTCACACATTCAAATATTTTTTCATGTTGGGATTAATACTGCAGAGACTGCAGCTTGAGTGAAAAGGTTTTCGAGAAGGGGTTTTTTTTTTAATGCAGCAAATTAAAAAGAAGGAATAAAACCCAGGAGCAAAACTCGAGGTCTAACTGGGGAATTGACTGATGAAAGTGGACAAATGCATATGTCTGCATCCTATTATAAGGGGCACCCTGTTATGTGGCTGGCAACTGGCTTTTGGCATACCAGCTAGCTTGTTTTTAAACCCTAGGCACATCTGGTCTCGCCTACCATGGGCAAAACCATGCAAGTTTCCTTGGGCAAGTAATCAGAGTTGGATGTACTTGGCCCATAGAAAGAAGCTGTCTTGTCATGTTTTCTCTGCAGACAGGCAGCACAGGGGCCATCTGTTATGACAGTGTTATGTCAGCAACTGAAGGGCTCTTAGGCCTCTACTGCTCCTGTACCTGCCAACAGTTCAAAGTGACGCACCGGAGTGCAGTTATGCTATGATCTTCGGAGCAATAGTTGTTATGTGTGCCAGGCAAGAGAAGTGTCATTTTCTCAATGAAAAACTTGGGAAGTTGCTCCCAAGTTGTCTGAAAGCTTCTTCTCAAGTTCTCCACCGTGAGATGTTTTTGTCAAAGATATTTTTCAGCAACAGCAGCTCATACTGTAAAATAAGTAGAATTAATTTAAGATGCATCAGAAATTAAAACTTCTTCTCTGGTATAGCAAAATGAGCTGTAATTGAAACTTCATAATTAGAAATTGTTTATATAGGTATAACCATTACACGAGAGTCTTTAAAATTATCTTGAACAAATCAGCATGACAAATACATTTATTTTTTAAAAATGACCATAGCATGATTTCAGACTACATAAGCAACAACTCAGTGATTTACTTCAGTGTTCCAAATGATGTACAAGTTTATATGTAAAATCACTGTCCTAAAAATACACTGGAGTGTCAGAATCAAAGTCAAACAAATCTATTGTTAGAGCCTTAAAATTTTTAGTATCAGCACTTCTAGCCACCAAAGAAGTAGGGACAAGCAGTATGCTGCTAATACTTACATAATTAAGTGTATGAGAGACATTTGGTGCCCTGGATTGAGGTCTTTATTTCTCACCAAGTTCCCTGTATTATCAATTTCATGAACATCAAAGCCTTAGAGTAAGTTACATAACCCATGACAGGATTATTTTATATGTTTATCTGGTGTTGTTTTCACTCTGTGCATTTTAAATACACTACATATTGTGGATTAGCTGCAAAAACAACTGGCAAGGATGCTGTTAGCATTATACTGTTTTTCTGGAAAATTAATTTCAGATTTATAAAAACTGGGTGCTTAGGATGACAGTACAATTCTAGGAGTTACCTTCATGGAGCAAGTGCCAGATGTCCTGCTCCCAACCAGCCTAACACTGAACTGAAAGGTTTCAGCAATGTACAGAAATGGATGCAGTAACAAACATTCACAGAATAGATTACAAGAAATTAATATGTTCATGTGACTGCTTAAATGTAGTGCTCATTACAAACTCTGCTTATATCTACTGAGAAATCTACAGAAAATGTGCCCCACAGGAAATTTTCTAGTTTTAAAAGGCAGAGAACTAACTAACTTATCCCCACCTTGTTCCTAAATATGAATCTAGACAGCTGACACTCAAAAGTCTGGCATATTAGTGGTGTTTGAGTCATGGCTGATGATTACTGCCAATTGTAATTACCCAAAGAAATCAGAGGTTTATGAGATTATTAATGGTTTGGGTTATGTGCATACAGACTTCATAAAACTTTTTGCTCTGTGCATCTCAATTCTGCTATCTGGGCAGCTGGACCTCTACATAAGTCTGCAAATGTTTGAGTCCTCTTGTACCAAAATCCAAATCTCAAATCTGAGACCTTTACTGGCTTTTTAAGGGGCTTGTCAACACTCCAAGGTCCTCCCACACACAAATGGGGATTACCTTCTGCCACACCAGTTTTAGAGTCAGCATTCACAGTCCACCCATGTGGCTTCAAAAGGCCCTTACTTTGTGTGCAATTTAAAGAATGAATGTGTTTGAGTTGGGTCAGAGAGGCAGGTAACCTTCAGAGGCTGCAAATGATGGGTGAAACCTCAAATGCACCTTTGGGAAGGTTCTGCCTGTGCAGGAAAGTGCAAACACTGATGGCTTGGGTGGTCTCCCATCGACCCTCTGAGCCCTGACAGCTACCTGGGTGAGCACTTTAGGTCACCAGGATTTTATAGGGCACCCACAAGTGTGGGCTGAAGGCAGACACAGCCCTCCTGCAGCACTGAAACCTTCGCTGTTTACACAGACCAGGGTAAATAATGTGGCTTTATCGCTTACAGCAAAATGGAGACAGTTTTGTTCAGGCATTATCAGTCTAGATAAGATTAAGATAAATAGTTGAAAACCCCAAAAGTTGGACAGGATATGCTGGCTCAGATCAAGAAAATAACAACTTGATTTGGAAAGACAAATGAAATCCTGTCTTTGTTGTGCCAGTTTAAATCACTGTTCCTATGAGAGTCAGCAGATCTAGAATCTTCCAGCCATTAACCTGGGGCCAAGTCTCCCCACACAGACCATGATGACTGTGAGCTTTGCTCAGCACTCTCAAGTTGTAGAAACTTTCCAGGACCCAAGTTATGCTCCTGCAGCTTCCCTCCATGCAGCCTCTGGCCTGGGAGAATGAGGGACATCTCACTCTGTCCCTTCTTCCCTCTGAGGGAAAAACAAGCGCCCTGCAGGAGCAGATTAGGGTCAGTCATATCCATCTTCTCTCCTCAGTGAATGTTGTGCAACATGCCTTTGAAATTTATGACCGAGAACAACCCCTTGGTCTGCAATTCATTTTCTTTTCAGCTGCAAATTCTTGTTAGTGAGCAAAGTGGAAGAAGGAAGGGAATATACCCCAGCTGAGCCCCTTATTTTCCATCCAAGTTATGAATTTGAATCATATACTTTTCTGGGTTGGATTATTGTTATGCATATCTGAAACCTTCCAGAGAAAACTTTATTTCTCTTAATCACCAAATATCTACTTCTCAGTTTGGCTCCAAGGTCTTAGACTCAAATTCCTTAGTGAAGTCTTAAGTGTCTGTATCCAGGTGATTTACAAACTAACCATTATGAGCAGTGCAGCAGGATGAAAGACTGGGAAGGAGAAAATCAGTTTTCAGAGCAGTTTTGGTTTTTTTAAAATCTATTAAGCTTTTGTGTTCAAAATTAACTGGTACAAATAAATAAAATTAAAGTTACTCAGTAGAATTACACTTTTTTTGCAAATAATAATCACAGGATATGATGCTTTTAATTGTACAGCCATGCAAAAATGTGAATGTTGTCCAAGTTGAGTGCCCTGGGCTCAGCTGAAAGCTTTTGTACCTGCTGAGGTTGAGGTCAGAGGAGTTATTCCAGCTCAGATGTGCAGCTGAGCTCAAAGTAATCCAGAATTTGGTCTAAGAGGAAATCACACAAGGGGCTTTGAAAGCAAGAGGTATTTTTCCAATAAAATATATATTTCCTATTTTTTCCACAGCTACCACATGGGAAGATTAGTTAGATCTGTAAGTGTGTGCCTGTTACAGGATCTTCCTTTTCCTTCAGCACAAACTGCTTTAGCTTTATCCTGTGACAGGTTATTAGAATTACATGGAGTGTTCAGGATGGAGCACAACCTTTAAGAATCCTGTTTATAAAGTTTGAATAGCCGTTGAAATTATGTGTATAGGAATTTTTTTAATATTTAGAAAAAAAGATCCTCCTAGAGAAATAAAATGCTTTCATTAAATTCAAGTATTCCCTTTGATCATTACTCAGTGCTTAATAACAGGTTTAATCAATGTGATCTACTTTAAATTTTGTACACATTTTTAACTACTAGTGCATTGTTCCTCTACGTATTCATTTGAGGAGGGATGCAGATTTGATGAGGAATTGGGGTGGAAAATGGGAGCTGGCTCTTACATTATCTTTCTTGGAGAAGTTTCTCCACGTGCCACTCACTGTTTTTAAAAGCAAGGTTTTGCAGCCTTTTAGGGGAAACACTCACATCTTCGATTTGACTTATCAATTGAAATTTGAGTTATTCTAATTGATTGAGCCATTTTAATCCAGCAGCATAATGACACCTCAGAGAGGAAACACTAATATATATATTTTAAAGCAATATAAAAGCTAACGGAGCGCAGGGGGAGGGATGAGGA
>NW_005054300.1:6519989-6544235 GCF_000277835.1 Geospiza fortis | reverse complement strand
CGGCACTCCCATGGATGCTCCCCTGCTGCTGCTCGCTCAAGCCCCCAATAGGAGGCTCTAAGCGATGTGCCTTCCCTGCTACTCCTCCTTTGCTTCATCTCGCTCGCACCCCTTGTCTGTTTCAAGCGTGTCCGGGAGAAAGGATGCTAGACAGAGAGGTGGAGAGGGATATCCGACAGACAAAAGTCGGGGCAGCCCTTCCCATGGCTTCTATTTCTGTCGTACCTCTGTAACAGGGCTTGCATGACGCTTCCCGCTGATTGTCTCAGTTTTTCTTCTTGCAATTGTCACATCCCAGCAGCCCCGGGTAGAAACTTGCACCCTTGTTCTGTATTTGATGTGGAAATGCTCTGGGTGCCTTTGAGCAGCACTGTCCAAATCTTTCCAGAAGTGAAAGGTGGTTGTTTTGCAGATATTGTTTTCCTGTCTGCCCTCTCACTTCAGGACCTGTTGGCAGTTTTTGGAGAGCTGAAGGTGGTACTTTCTCTGGGGAAACACCATTCTACAAAATTTAGGACAAGGGAAACCACTTAGGGAATGTAATTACCAACAAAGGTTGCATTAGGAAAAACCACTTCAGACAGAATTTAACATCTGCTGTCAGAAATAATTTCCTATGATGACAATATTTTGGATGAGAGGGATAAACAGGAACACACCAAACTCTTCCTGATGCTGTCACCAGTAGTAAAATATGGTGGTACTGGAGCAAGGTGTGAAGCAGGGGAAAGATGATTTTGACTATTTCAGTTTCAAGTCCTGGTGCTCATTTTTGGGATTAAAGAGTTGATGACTTTTGAGGAAGGCAAAGGCTGAGAGGTTTCAATCCTGTGTCTTCTAGTAGTAGTACAGGCCCTGTTTTTTCTTCCCAGAACACACTAGTCTCAGCTCATATCAGAAGTAAGCATATGTTGTTTGCTTTTTCGCAGAATTGTAGAACTATTTTGGTTGGAAAAGACCTTAAAAGGTCATCAAGCCCACCCCCCTGCCCTGCCCTGGGCAGGGACATCATCTGCTGTATGAGCTTGCTCAGAGCTCCATCCAGCCTGGCCTTGGACACTTCCAGGAATGGAGCATCCAAAGCTTCTCTGGGCAACCTGTGCCAATGTTTCACCAATACCATAAAAATGTGATTTTTACCTAGTCTGAATCTACCTCCTTTCAGTTTAAAACCTTTACCCTTGGTCCTTTTTCTTAACTTTAGCTTAGAGCTAGTTACAGACGTTGCCCTCAGAGGCTATTTGATGCCACATATCTGCTGCGACTACACTGGAAGCTCCCCCAGGTTACAGAACATGGGAAGATCTGAGGCTCAGACTAGGAAAGGAAAACACATCTCTACGTGGCAAAAAATGGAGCAGATTCCTCTACTGTTGTTTGCCTTCCTGTCGTTATTGCTAAAGCTCTTATGTGTTACTGCATCTGTGGGAGGGAGAAATTAAAGAAATGTAAAAACCATTCTTTCCTGCACATGTTGAATGTTGATCCAATTAAAAGTCAAGAATATGTGCTGAGTGTGCCTGCTCTGGGACAGTTCCCCCACATCTCATTTGAATAGTCTGCCTAGCTGCATAAAGTGTGCAGTGTTTATCTTCCATTCATCGGTCAAGCAGAAAGAAGCTGGAAACCCAGTGGGAAAAAAAATCCCTGGCTGCTTCTATTACAGAGCAGCTGTAAGTGGGAGAATAAGAAAGTTTGGTCTCATGTGGCCTATTGTAGCATTAGAACTGAGAAAACAGCTTTAAAGTAAAGTCTAAGCAACTGGCACAGAAACAGTGCTGATTGTTATTCCCAATAGAACTCCAAGCATAAGTTTAGCTAATGCACAATATCAGAAATCCTCAAATTCCTGGGGATCTCTTCCTATTTACATCTTAAAAACCTTTTTCAAGTTCCTACTAATTGCAGGTCATAATTTAATCAGAATGAAAATACTCTGTTTGAAAACGCAAAGCATCAATGTGATGTTGCCTGTTTCAGTTCACAGTGCCCAGCTGGAGAACATTAAATTCCCACTTTAAGACCTTCTTTTTCAGCACCTGTCTGCATTTCAAGGCTCTAAGGCAGCTGTGGTGCATTTGAAAGTCTGGGATAGGGCATATTCTTCTCTTCTTACCATAGCCCTTGAGCAGCAGTGGTCACTGGGATTTCAGATCACCTGAAGCAACACCTGGGCTGTGACCGCTGGAGACAAGCAAGTAAATGACAACACTCAAAATTAATTGCTCTGGCCTGTAATGTTAAGGCTGTCAGCAAAACCTGTTAACATAAAACTAAAACTTATGCTGGTTTATTGTAAAGCTTATACTGGTCCTTCAGAGTGCCTATGGTTCTCTGTTCATTAATTTTCTCCTGAGGTGTTGCAGCCCCAGCAAGGGGTGTGCTAATTCAGGAGCAGCTGGCTGGTATGAGTCTGTCCCCATGCCCAAACCTGCCCTGTCACCTCAGGAGTCAGGCCTTGTCCCCTGTGTGCCCCTTGCAGCAGTGGCACCTCTGAGGCACCAAACCACGTCCTGCCCTTAAGCTACTCACAGAAGGGAACAGCTCAGTTATTAACCCAAACCTTGAGTCTGTCAATAGAGCCATTCATCAGCTGGGAAAATCAGCTGACTCCATCCTCAGGCTGGTAGAGAGTAATGAAATTGTTTTAGAGAACAACTGCAGAAAATACTCCTTGAACACAAAAATCTAGATGCCCACAGTGAGAAATGATTTAACTCCTCTGTGCACTGAGTCCTCTGCATCTGTATTGGAGCCCATGTTGGGTAAGTTGGGTTTTTTAGTAGATTTTCTTTACATTTTGTAACCTCAGAGGGTGGTTGTAACATTTGCAGCACTGATTAAACAACACTGTAATCTGTAATGGCTTTCAGCAGCTGTAATGCCAAGAGTAAGAAAAAACACATTGAGCTTTTGGTATTCCAGGGATTCCTGGAGGTATGCTAAATTCTGATCAGCAGTCTGGGTGTGAGATTTTTTTGATGCTTGAATAGCTTGTCCAAAAACACATAACCCTTACAAATAAGCCAACATTAGCATTACCACTTAAGTAATAATTGATACATGAAATGGGGTGCAGCATGAATCAAAGTGTCCCCATTTTTAATTACATTTAATTACATTTGATTACATTCATACTTACTAGATATTATTTTGGACATATTAAAGTAATTGGAAATGTTTGGAATGCTAATCAAATGAGTATGGAATAAATGCAGTATTGAGTGAGGACCTGAAAATTAGACCAAATAGTACAATATGTATCTAAGCAAAAGGCAGAGTGAGAAAACACCCACTGCTCTATTGTATTGATTTAATTTTTCCCATTTTAATGAGGTAACAGGTGAGGCTAATGTTTAGGGCTTTTAAAATCCGCTAGTAGTAGAGTATTGATTTGAAATTACTGTAACAATTCTATTCCATTAATCTGTGTCCCAGAGGATGTAATTGAAAGAATGAAACTAACACCATAAAATGTGTTCCACCTTTAGAATTCATCAGGAAATAAAGTTTTCTGATTACTATAAATTTTGTGAAGCAGAGGATGAATCAATTAGCATTGTAATACAAGGTCTGCTTTCTAATACAAATGTTTGTCCATGAACGTCTACTTTCTTATACTGAATGAATAGTTGCATTTTAAATTATTGTAATAATTCTCAGTGACCTGGGGGCTACATACTCTGCAGCTCTTACAGATTATTTGAGTGGAAAATAATGAGCATATAAAATGGCTCAAATTTAAGGTTGCCTTTTCTTTTTCCATCCTGTTACCCAGTCACACAGCATTACCTGTATCAAGAGTCACACATAAAACATAATCTATTATAATTAAGTATTTCATGGTTTTATTTTGTTTTAGGTCCATCCTGGACTAAATTTTTTTCACCTCTTGATAAGCCTTTACTTGTCAAGTGAACTTCCTTTCTTATTTCACTGCTTGCTGCTTTTTTCAGTGAAGTAACTGAAGCTGAATGAGTTATTTTAATGTTCATCTGGCATCTGTTAGGATTACTCACACCAAGATCAAAGCATATTCTTGTTGAAACTGGGGTGTCCTACCCTCTGTCAGGCTGAGCACTGTGGCTGTGTTACCTGGAGGATCTCTGCTGCTCCTTTCACCTGAACATCCCCAGCTCAGGCTGTGCTCAAGGCGCTGCTCACCTTCACTCTTGCCATGGGGTGGCAAAGCACTCCGGGACAAAACCTCCCTGGGAGCAAGGCACCTTCACCTGAAACCACCATTCCTTTAGAGGTTGTTTTGAGAAGCACATATTTTTGGTTGTACCACTTGTCAGTTTATTTTTAACAGCACGGCTGCATTTGTCAGAGCTTTGTTAGCTCTTGCTACACTATTGAACATGTCCAGGTGCTGCCTTTAATGAAGCACTTTTGTTCCCATTATGCCTGCAATAATGTCAATACTCGAGAATTAGATTAAATGGATGAGAGAGCTGGGGGGAAGACAGTGGATTTGATTATCTCAGGTAATTGATTTTCTTTGCATGATGCTGTCAATGTCTGAAAGGCCAGGTGGATTAACTGTCAAGAACAGGCAGGCTTGTGCTAGTCCTGTACCATATACAATTTTCCACTTTCTTTCAGTAGGACTGTGGAAATGTGAAAGCCTATGGCTGGGATGTCTCCCAGTGTTTAAAAAAAACCCTTGGTTTGATAGGATTTGGATTTGGGTTTTTTGCTCACCTGGAGCATTTACTTTTCACCATGTTCAGCTATGAATAAAAAAGCCTTCCAGAAGTGAGCTACTGAGACACCAAGAAGCAGTTTGGACAATGCCTTTGCCACAGGGAGCTGTACAGACATTAATGATGAGTTGTGAGAGTATCACACATGGGTATTACATAGAGTAAGAAAAATACATTGGGTATAGTGGGCAAACCCCAGTTTTAAGCAGGACCCAAAAAAGCTGTGAGGCACCTAGCTCCCTCTAAATGCCCAGCCAAACAAATTTGAGTTGCTGTTGTGTAGTTCTAGAGATAAACCTGAAATGCTGGGAGAAGACTGACTTGTTTTCCTCAAAGAGAAGCTGGTGTGGCGACTGTACCTTTCCTGTATTTCCTCAGGAAAGAAGTGGTTCTTGGAAAAGTGCCACTTTTTCCTGTCCATGTTCAGTTCACTTGACGATGCCACCAGAGTTCATGAATGTAATGTTTATCTTTTCTTCATCAACTCTGTGATATATTAATTCCTCTGTATATCACAGTTTTGTTTCCTAAGCCCTACCTGCTGTGCAATCTGAGCAAGACTAAAATAATTGATGATGGAATACTAAAACTCTGCTTTGATAGGAAAGATGATTTTTCCAGCCCAAATGGAGTTGTGTTGTGCTGGGAACATGTACCACATGGCTACATCTGTTTATGGGTTGGTTTCTTCTGCTATTCTCTATATCAATATATTACATGACATTAGGGAGCCAAAGTTTAGAGATGTTGTAAAGCAAACAAATCTATTTTGTTTGTAAAAGGAAATTATTTATTTTGCTTCTTCCTTGAATTTTAAACACTGCATTCTTTACACAAGATTGTTTCTATTTGTAAGGTACTCTTAACTGCTGTCAAAACTTGCTGAAGAAATTAAGAAAAAATCTGTTTCTGTAGCTGGCTGTGCACTATCTCACAATCTGACTCGCACTTGTACTAAATGTGGGCTTCAGTAGTAGCAATGGTATTTGTTAAAGCTTACCAGCTACTTACAAATTAAAAAAAAAAAAAATTTGGCTGGTATTTATTTTATATTTTAAATTTAGGTGCAAGCATGGAGAAAGTATTTCTAATAGGCACTTGTCAGACTTTCACTTACTGTAAAATTATACAAGGAGAATAATAGCAAGGGATAACAGTCTCTTACATTCCACTTAAATTGTGATGTCTTAAATTTAACCAATTAAAATGTAATATCCACTTCTGACTTATAAATATACTGTGTATGAACATCATTATGCAGAAATATTAACCCATTAGTATTTACACCATAAGCTGGTGAAGTTAAAATTTCTGCAACTCATTCTAAGTATGTGATGACAACGTTAATTTTTGATTGGAAATACCTCTTTGTAAGGCTGTCATATTTTGAGGAAAAATTAACAGGAAAAAAATAGGATTTTTTGCACTCACTGCAAGCTAAGTGGATTTTTCTGGGAGTAATACAAGGGGGAAATTGGAGGCCTCTGGGTGAAATTAGTGATGTGCATTTTTTAGTGACTACCTCAGCAGTTCTTTGGAGGACACAAGCAATCCACTCAGCATTAAAAGCCTCCTGTAGTTTGCAGAAAGCAGGGACATAGTCCAGGCAGGTTTGGGGAAACACAACAGTGGCAAAAATCTCAGATTCCAATGAAGAAATGGGTATCCTGATGTTCTGGCCCTCCTCAGCTGACTCTTGTGTAATAGGCGCAGGTCATGAGTCTCAATGCCTGTGATTTTGACTTTGGAATTGCAGATTATGGAGCTAATTGGCAAGAGAATGAAATAAATACAGAATATTGAACTACATTTCCAGGCCTAAGCCTAAATAGCCATGTCCTAAAATCTTCAAAAGAAGCCAAAAAAGCTATCATATATTCACATATCTGCAATGTGGGTCATGAAAAAGATTTTTTCGTGTTCCTATTGAAGTCAGAAGTAACATTCTAATCTGTGCAAGACCAGACCTTAATTTATAGAAAAACTGTTATCTACATTATCCTGGGGGCTAAAAAGTTTTAAATTGCAAAAAGACCATGTGAGAAGTGTGTGGTAATGCTCAAATCATTTTTCATTTTCCTCAGGAGTGCATGGGGAGTTGTTTGAATTCAAAAGATATAATGTAATCTTTCTGATCTATTAAACTTGAAGAAAAAAACAAATCTGAGAAAGAGAATGCCAAAGGCAGTTAAAGCTACAGATAAATATGTAAAGATATATATGACATGGAAATCTCCTAGCAAAAGTTAATGCAAGTCAACATCAACAATGGTCTTAAATTCTACATTGATTCAATATCACACAGAAATTGATGAAAAGAGAATGGATTTTCTTCAATGTCTCTTTTAATGAACTCAGCAAAGAGTTTTGTTCAAATGGTCCTTGGGATGTGAAGTTCTGAGGCTCAGAGCCTCATAAACCTACTGTTTTTTAAAGTGTGTGTGTATGTTTAGAGTAGTCCAAATCCTAGTTTTCCTTATTTTGTTTTTGCTGTTGTTCTTATAGTACTGATGCTGCCCTGCATTCTTCTCTTCTGTTCTTTCCATATATTAGACTGAAGTCTTGATATTTAGGTTAGAAATAATCCTTCAATACTTGAAGTTATGCAATTATTGATCTCCTGGCCTGATTTGTGTTACTTTATGATCAAACAGAGTAGTGAAGTTGTACACAGTAATTTTACAATTTAATTATCAGGCTAGAGGAATGCTCTGACCCTGCATTTAAAGGAAAAGCCTGGAAATCCAATGTAGTTGGGCAAAATCTTCTACCCTTGCCTCTGGGCTGGCAGTAAACATCTGGAACATAAGAATTGTGTCTAATATTTTACTTAGGAACAGGATTGTGAGAACACAGTTCCTTTATTTGGCCCATGGCTGTAATCTCTGGTGTCTAAAAAGAAGTCTGGGCTGATGCTTTTTCCTATGACTGAAGTATCATCAACTATCAACTATTTAAGGGCCAGAGAAGGTTTGGGATTCTACCTTTCTTCTGCAGCAAAGGAAGCTCATCTCATCTGTACTAAAACATATGCTCTCTTTCTATGTTTGTTTGCAAGAAAATTTGGTTAATTCAATATATTTGAGAAGAATTATCAAACCTGAGGCAAATTAAGGAATGGTCCTTGGCCACTTCCAATGCCTAAAAAAAATTAGGTGGGAGCTAATAGATATCAGCAAATAGATAACTTTATTTCCTTAAGCAGTAGATTGAAAACAAATTCAAAGCTGCAGAAATAGTAATTTCAATTTCAACAGTGAAATAGTAGTTAAGGTTTTGTCAGCTCTGTAATGGCAGTATGATTGCACAATGTCTAGAATTAAGTCTGGCAACTTTAATAGCAAAAGTGCTGACGTTTTTGAAGAAGCATTAGGTTTATCTCTGAAGTAAAAAAACTTTCCAGGAATTTTAGTAAAAATGAAAACAAAGAGAAAGTTATCACTTTTTGTACAGCTAGAATTTAAGAGAAGGGTAACTTTCTGAATTTTAGGAAAACAGTTCTGCAATAGATCTTCAATATTTTAGTTTTTAAAAATATATATCAACTTTAAAAAATTGGGTAGCTGTGAGCCTAGAAAATTGAAATTTTGAGGAGTTGAATATGGGCCACTGTCTACTTTGTGTAAATAAAAATTATTTTAAATAGTTCATCTATTGCCCTCGCATAAAATAGCAATCCTTAAGAAAAACACCACTAAGAGTATATTAATATATTTTAGCTTTGGAGTACAACACCAGCATGAAATTAGGGGGGGTTGGCCCAAGCTGTAACTCTAATTTTCTCTGTTCTGCCCGTTTTCTTACTGGCTGGTTATTGCTCGCTGAAAGCAAATTAAAATTCCTTTGATCCTTCTCCTTTGGAAGGAGGGCGGTACTCGGTTCCTGCAGAGGGTGGCAGTGTGGTACCATCCTCGCGCTCCGCATCCCCTCTGCTGCTCCAGCAGCCTCCTGGCTTTGGGGGGCAAAGGAGCATCATCGTCCTGCCCGCCCCAGCCCGGGCCCGGGGCTCTCTGTGCTGACACTCCCAGGGGAGAAAAACCTGCTCGGGTGAGCTGCATGCAGCAACAACTGCAAACCAACATTTAAAAAAAAAAACCATAATAATAATAATGATAAATGAAAGATTGGCCAAGGCAGGTTCTGTGGGTATTCTCATTATCAGGGATGGTCATTCCAACCCCAGAAAAAGATCAGCTGTGTTAGTTTCTAAAGAAAGTGCCTTTGCTCTGGAGCTGGTGGAAAGAAGGTTTAGGTGGCTGGGTAGCCCTCAGGGAACAGCTGGAGGGCAGTGTGCTGGCACACAGACCTGCGCAGGGCTGTGCACAACTCCCACAAACCACCCAAACCACCCCCCTGCGGTTCAAATGGTGTGGAATTCATGAATGGAATTCATTCACCTGCAGGAGTGGCACAGGTGACAAGTTACTGAAGCAAAGTTGTTTAATACCTATGGGCTGATGTTGGAAATATGCAGAGCAAGGTAAAACTGGATTCTTTCCCCACAGTACTGGATGCTGAGGTGACAGTGTGACAGATGTAATGGCTTGTTTCAGGGAGCAGCTTTATGTAACTACAACTATTTCCTTGCCTTTAGGTATCCCTTATCTAATCAGATCCCTGTATTGCATAAATAATCCTGCTTGTCTGAGTGTTCAGGTAGTTCAGAGTGAGATTTCTATCTTTGTAAACACTATAACACTGGCTTAGTTATGCTATATGAGCAGTTAACTTGTTGCTACAACTATAACTTAGATTATTTTTTTTTCATTCTTTCTGCCTGTAATAATGAAAAGATTGCCTCAGCTATGTGGAAAACTAATTCTATTATTTAGATTTTAGTGTCATGTGAAATGAAACTGCTCATTACACAAACTCCACCACAAAATTGGCTTTATTTCAGAGTAATTTATTTCCATGATAAAATCTCTGTGATGTAATAAAATTAGGTTCTTTTCTTATATATCCTTGCGAGACTTCATTTGGAATGAAATAGTGCATTTGCGCTGGTTTATTTTGAAAAGAATTTGAGATAATTATTAATATTGGGAATAGGGAAATTAGTATAATTAACATGAGTAGGGAAAATATAACACAGTGAGTATTCAGGGCTTTGTACAGGCCACTATCTTCAGTGATTTAATGTAAGTGAATATTCAAGTATTTTTATAAATCTCACATTGTTTAAACTAATGTAGTGGTGAAATCATTTTTTTAAGACAAATATCACCTGGCTTGCATCACTACATCAAGTGATGTGCTTCAGAGCAGGTTATTGGAGTGAGCTAGACTGAAGCAGCAGCAGATCCAGAGTGTTTCCAGAGCTCCTACAGTACCAGCTTTAACTCAGAAAATGCATATTCAGGGCAAGAGCCTCACGTCCTCCCTGATGTTGTGGTGACCAGCATGGAGGGAAGTCTGCTGCTCTGCCATGGGACTTACAGCGAGAGCTCATCAGACAGTGTTTACACACCAAAACACCTGGGGAATATTTACACGGGGCAATTGCTTTGGAAGCAGGCAGTGGCACAAACTAAGGCAGACAATGTCTGGATAGATCTCTCCAAGCATTCCTGACCCTTTGCCCTGCTTGCTTGGCCAGCAGTGTGCAGCCCTCAGCCCAGGAGGGCTTTGCAGCATGGAGATGCCCAAGGACATGGGACAAACTGTTCCAGGGATGGTTAAGCTCTGCCAAGCCTGAGATAGAGCCACAGTGCAGCAAAGCAGTGAACTGGCACTGTTACCCCCAGCTCTTCCTGACCGAGAATGAAGCCGGTGTGTGGTGAGGGACGCAGGGCCCAGGCCAGCACACCTCACACCATGGCACCATGGGGATGCCTCAGGTTTTAGCTTTTATATTTTTCAGATTCTATTTTGCTTAAGTGTGTAAGTCTAGGCTTCATATTAGAGGATAGTAAGCTCTCTCCACAGAACAGGTAGACAAAACAATTCCTTCTCTAGCTGGGGACGAAGGACAGCCAAGATCCAGAGCTCCAGGCCCAAGAGCATAAACAACAGTGCACCAAAGAGAGGAAACAAGCAGGATGGGACTTCATGGGCTAGAGCTGTAACTGGACAATTACCTCCAATATGCTAATGGACCAAAACTTATAAAAGTGTGAGACCCTGGGACCTGTCATCCATTTTGTGGCCATTTTGGGTTGTGCTGCCCAAGGTGGATCTATTTGAGGCCTCTTAATAAATCCCTACTGTATTCTTTAGCTTTGTCTAGTCTCTGTTTTAGGTCAGTCTTCACAGGGCACAGCTCTTCATCCTTGCTCAGCCCCTGCAAGGCCCAGACTCTGAATTTCTCCCACAAGTCATTTAAATTCCAAAGGGACATTAGTTTCTTTCCAAGTAATTGCAAAAGTGCTGCTCATGTATCACAGTATTCCACTGCACCAAATGGGCCAGGCCTTTTCTTGTATTTATTTGTCTTTTCTACAGAGACAATAAAAATAGCCTATATATACCCTGAATTAGAAGACTAAAGAAAGAGGCAATCAAAGAAACAGCTTAATCCTGGTTTGTTTGCCCGGGTTTTTGGGCGTTTTTTTGCTACAGCTAAGAATCTTGATTACAGCAGGGATTTTTCATTTTGTTTTTATTTTATTTTACACAGACGATCTCTTAATGAATCTCACAGCTTCTAAATGCTCATTTCAGCAGTGATCTGGGCACAGCTGCCCAATCTCCCCAGTGGCCAAGGTGCAGCACAGTTGATGCATCAGTGACCTAATATGGTGGCACTCACAGAGACGTCTGGGCTGCCATTTGTTTTGAGTTTCCAACTCCAGCCTGAATGACCAGCACTACTTTATTCTTGTGCTAAATTTTGGCTGAACTCCTAATTTTCTCTTGAAGTCAGTTTTTTTGAATTGCAGCTGAGGGCATTAAGATCAGGACTCGGGGAGCAGTGCCTGAGGGATGGCTTTGCCTAGTTGGCATCAGGATTTGGTGTTGCAGGACTTTTGCTCCTTACCTTACCCTTGCCCTATTTTTTTGTAGTCATGTAACAGTTTCTTAGAGTCTAAGGTAGACCTGTAGATGTCCTTATTAAAAGGGTAATTGAGGGAAAGACTCAAGGAAGATGGTTTATTCCAGTGTAGCTTGGCTGATGGATTCATGAGGATGCAGAAGGTACAGAAGATTACCTGGAAAGGGGGTAATGAAATGAGATCAAGAAGGTAAAGGAATAGAGAGCAGGACTGGGTGAGCCTGGAGAGGTGAAAATTACTAGTCAGGGCACTCCCTATAAATTAATGGTAATGTTAAATTGCTTTTATTAAATCAAGCTTAAGGGATGAACCATCCAACTTCCACTAGAAAGATGAGAACTACCTGGAAAAATCCTGGTCGAGTTATCATTTATTAGGAGACTTATACAGATGTATGTTTAAATAAATAATTTTAATGTAAGTACTGCATTTCTGTATTTTGCTATTCCTGTACTCCAGAGTGCAAGCTGGATAGAGAATCAATGTTATGGAACTTTTGGATTCATACCTAGGGGTGTAAAAAAAAAAAAAAGAAAGAGGAAAAAATAGGGGGGGGAATCAACAGCTGCAATTGTCTTCAAATAAAGAATTAATTACTAGTGAGGATATGAACAATATTCTGGAGCTTAAATGAGTGCAGTTTTTCAAATGCTCCCAAATACTCTAAAAACTAAAGATTTTAGGTGTCATCTTTCTGCAAGTGACAAGTCAAAGGAGCTATTATTTTTTATTGTAAATCTTACTATATAAGAAATGCAGGCAAACAACATTTTCATAAACGGGCGCATTGTGCAGTAGATCTTCAACTTGTCATAGATGTCCATTTCTGTTACCATTATTATGTTCCAAAAATAATTGTATAAATATCTGCAGGACATTTGCTAGGTCTCTGTTACTGGCAGTCATTCAGAGCAGTGATGACAAGCTACTACATAAATTATGCAACCCTAGTACACAGTATATGCTGTGAAATTTAACTTGCTCTTATAGACTACATCTGGAAATAATTTAAAGGAATGTTATTACAGTTTTTTCTGAAGTAAAACAAGTCTTTGTGCTTTAAACTTAGTTTAGCAGCATTTCATTCAGAATTTCTTAGGCATAAAAACACATCAGCAGTAAGAAATGGAAGACACCAAATCGTCTCCACAGAAAAGAAACAGATTAAAACCTCAGGTGAAAAATCTGAGATAAAAATATGAAAGGAGGAAATATTTTTAGGAGAAAAGGAGAAATGAGAGAAGAGAACACTTACTTAAAAGAGATGGGGGAAGGGTGCAAAGGAAAGTGAAACATTACAAAATCAAAGAAAAAATCTTGCTGAGGCAGGAGCTGAAAGATGGGAATGGGAACTATGCAAAAAATACTAACAGCCTGAGGTTGGCAGGGTTTGTGTTTGTACATGCTCATGTAGCCCACCCAGGCACCCACCCTCTCCTGAAATTCCAGTATCTTGAATTTTAAGCAAAAGGTTACTCTGGGAAAATGCATTTTCCTATTTCATACTGCTAGGCAGGCCTGTGTCGCAGCAGTAGGTAATGCTTTTCCCTGAATTCCAGACTGTTCTTTGAAACAGAATATAAAAAAATAGTAATCATGAAAAGCACACTGAGCAAAAGAGAAGCAGAATAGACCAGGGCTAATCTGCCAGCACTCAGAGAAAAAAAAAAAAAAAAACATTTTTCCCTGCCACAAAGAACCCTATTGTTCCCATGTTAAGTATTTAATTTTGCCTGCATTTAAACCAAGCTGTCTTAAATTCTGTTTTCCTGCGATGGGAAAGCATGTGCCAGTTACTGCAGCAGTGTTCAGTGGCTCCAGGGAAGAGCTGACCTCTGTGATTTCCAGGGCTGTTCAATTTTTCTCAGCCTGCTTAAACTGATTTCTGGTAGAGGAGAGGGTGACCTGCCCTTTATGGCTGGGAAATCTCACCACCTGCTCAGCTTGTACAAATTAGAGTTACATCAGGGAAAGAAGCCTATGAGGAACCTGAGCACTTTGGGAAATGTTGGGTGTAATGACTGTTACCCACATATGTCCTTCTGGTAAATCTGATTAATGAACCTCCAGCATTTACACTTTCATATAAACTTTGCCACCATGTTGAAACTCAAATTTTCATTTTTTCTGAGCTAGGAAATTTTTGTGTGCATTCTTCACATAGCTAACAAAATCAGGCAAATATCACTATGCAGTGCATTTCCCTGGTAGGGTGTCAAGTCAGGGAGAATCTCTTTCAATATTAGAAGAAATTCTCCTTTATTTAGCAGAAATGAGGATGCTATTAATAAAAGCAAGCTGTTATTAACAGATAGTTACTCACACAGTACTTTCAATTATTTCCTCCTACAGGCACATTCACTCACACTTGTTACCCAGTGAGGATATGGAGAGGGTTGGCATGCTGCTGTGTTTGCTCAGGCAGTTTGGCATGTTCCTAAGAGAAGAAATGGAGAGAGGAGCATGGGTGGGACTGTCACTACACAAACATTTTTAACAGGACCAAATAATGTGATTGTTGTTGCCATAGCACTCCTGCACAGCACTTCTGCCTGTGGCTGCAGCCTGAGCACTTCTAAGTTATGAGGAGCACACAAAAAACCCACAGCACCCAGAGAAATTACTTCAGTTGTCTTCAAGTTTAGGTCACCACTTGAAACTTCTGCTCTCTACATTGCAAATTATTTAAAGCAGTGAATGTTGTCCTGAAAGCAAGTGAAAAACTCTGCTTTTATTGTGCCAAGCTCAGTTTGTAAGAATGGTGTGCTTAAAATTCCTGTACACCTTCACATGTCTCTGTAATTGCTTTGGTCATATGGAGTAAAAATTTGTGGGGAGAAAAATGTTCCAGAGTAATACAGTTTAAATGTATTGTAGTTTAGACCATAAGAGGATAAAACATCTGAAATCTCCAAAGTGTACTGACCTGGTATATTTTTACACTGTGTTGCTTGGAGAAGTTCCTTGATGCTAAAAATAATAATTTCTCACACTGTTTTCCATCTCCAAGGTTACTAAATCTTTTTAACCTGAACGTAATTAAGATTATACCTACAAAATATATTTTTAGCTGTTAGATTTTCTGTGATGTAATGTTCTAGTAGATGCAGCTGAGTTAGAGGAAGTCTGCTCAATTGGAGAGGGAACAGTAGAAGTGAAATCAGTAGTTTCTGCAGACAGTTGTTCTTTCTGTGGCTTTTTGCATGGGTACAAAAATTTTACTTAATGACTCACAGGTCTTCAAAGACCAGCAACCAATATAGAGAAAGAAACGCCATGTACACCCTTAAGAAATTTGAAATCTGTATAGGATGTTTGAAATATGACATTTTGTAATTAGTTTGAAACTAGAACTATTCACCGGGTTCACTTTTTTGGTACTATTTTCTTGCTCCAGTGTCTTTTAAGAAGTAGACTGACAATGAAAAAAGATGATTGACCATATGTGCCTGTTAGTTCAGATAATTTCAGAGGGCTAAAAACTCTTTTTTTCTTTTTCTTTTTAATATCTAAGTAAGTAATGGATCGGTGACATGAGCACCTGCTGAAAGCCTGTGATCCACACAACAGAAGCACTCTCTTAAAAGCCTGACAGCCATCCTGCAGAGTATTTAAATGAATATCTTCTAACAAATGGCAGCCTTTGATTATCCGTTCCTCACAGGGCCTTGCTGGGCACAGCAGGGCTGGAGCTCCAAGGGCTGAGTCCAGAGCTCTGGCACAGAACCCGTTCCCAAGGCAGGCTGGTCCTGCTGCAGCTCCACCATCCCTCCCCACCTAAGTGTCACCCAAGGCTGCATACAACTTTTTGCTTCTTTAATGCATGTGCTGCCATACAATGAAATCTTGGCTGGAAATATCACCAGGAGACTCTCAGTGGGTGGATAAATCCTTATTCCAAGTGTGGTGAGCACACCTGGGAAAGGGTAGCACCTGACAAGTACAGTTTTGTCTGCAAATGAGGATGATTTCAGAGCCTGCTCATTTGTAACTGAGATAGTTAAGGTATCTCACTTGTGATGGAAAAAAGAAAAAAAAAAAAAAAGCAAACCACTGTGCCAGAAAGTGTGTTGTGCAAAATCTTTGGAAATGTGACAGTTTCCTTGGAAAAGAAACTTCTGTGCAGGAATTCCTTAAAAAGATAGTCAAGCATATTTGTCTAGTCTTTCCTGAATCTTTTCAGCTGGGAATATTTTTTCAGACCTAAATCTTTCCTTTATAGGAAAAGGTATCATAGGTATTCCTGTGAATACCTATTCATATCATTTGGTTCCCTTTGTAATTTTCTTTTTGCCAAAGAATGCCTGGGAGAAATACTGACATAATTCTCACACATACTAAAATAATGCTGAAAAATACTGAAATTTCCTACTGTAGGAAACAGCTTACTAAATGGACAGTTGTGTTAATAGAATTTATTTTATTGGTGCTGTCAGACAGGAAGAGTTAATGATTTAATGACTGAATGGGAGAAACGGGGATATTTAACTTAAGAAACAATGTTTTCAACTTGAAAAGGCTCAGCCATCTGATGTAGCTGAGAGATGTAGAAAGGCTATTTCTAGAACCAAGATTGTTGGACAAGAATATACTTACACATTTAAGTAGGTGAAGACACTGCTGAGTTTATATGGGGAAATTACTGACAATACAAATGACAGTTTAAACTGGATGCCAAGTTGGAGATGTGTTCATGGGAAAAGTGGATGAAGGATGCTTCCTGCATGCTGAATGATGAAGGCACACATTTTGGTACACAGAACAGCTCAAGGAGAAAATGCGCTTTGAAACAATCTGCGTATATTTAGTAAGGAGGCAGATCTGTGAGTACGACAGTGTTGTAGTTAATAACTTGTACTCAGTGGTGGGAAAAGGGAAAACCACTAAGGGAAATAGAAGGATTGAAAAGCCATTTATATCATGTAGTCAATATGTATGAATTTATGGATCTCAAACCAATCCTCCTTTATAAATACGTGCACAAAGACTGCATTTCATAAATTAAGTCTCTCAATTTAGAATTGAGCATGAAGCTTGACACAACTAGAACTGACCAATCTTAACCTTTTTCCCAAAATTTTTAAATCAATGTAAAGACTAAAAAATAAATAATTGCTTGCTTTAAACATATGGTTTCTTATTCTTTTCAGTTAATTCAAAGATAATTTAAATGGGATGAAGAAGACTTTATATAAAGCAAAAGTACTAAAACCTGTGGAAGTAGTAAATAATCAATCATCACTGAACTTGAGATATATTATTTCCTAAATTTTGGGACTTCTTTGAAGTCTCCTTTCTCAGTCTCTTGAAGTGTAAAATTAAAGAGCAGGAAATCTCTCACAGACTAAATAAAGATGACCATACTGAAATGCGTGTAAAATGAAGTCATGTAAAATGTACGTAAACCCACAGGGAGAAAAATCTGGCAGTGAGAATCCAA
The DNA here is from genome assembly GCF_000277835.1 of Geospiza fortis. NCBI lineage: Eukaryota > Metazoa > Chordata > Aves > Passeriformes > Thraupidae > Geospiza > Geospiza fortis. Next base: position 6,527,094 of record NW_005054300.1, on the reverse strand, counting down.
AAGCAAGTGTGAAAATATCCAAGAGCTCTCATCTCTATAGATAGTTCTCCATGGTGCTCATGGACTTGCAAAAGCTCAGCACGGGCACACAGTGAAGTGAGGTGGCATGTAAAGAGGGCAGCAGGTTTTTTCAGTTGTGAAGATTTTGATAAAGGGTGGTAAATAACCAATTTCCTTATCTTCCTAAGCAAAGTTTACATCTGAGGCTTTCTTAGAAGGGAGGACATTTTATGCTTCTAGAACACAGGAAAGCAGGTGGGTGATTTATCATGGGTTTATTTATGGCTGTGGTTAACAAACAAATGCAAATCAGAGATGATTGGGGGCTTAAAGATCTCCCCCTTTTTGCCACTGTCTTCAGGTGGTCCTTCTGGATGGACACAGTCAAATTCTCTTCTGCTGTTAATTGAGTGACATCTGATGGACAGTGCATCACCGTGCTGCTGCTGGTTTCCTCTGTGGATGCTCACTTAATAAAGACCGAATCACTTAACAGAGGGTGAGTGGGTAGTCAAGCTGAAATCCGACATTTAAAAAGCATTTATGTTAAAGTTATTCTTTTTCATTTTACGTATGTTTTCCACTTTATGTCTACTTTTATTCTCTTGAAGAAATACTGAGTGTCAATCTGGTCTAAATATGTGCAGTTCATTTTATGGAAATTTCTGCTTTGAGATGGTTTGTATATTTATTTTTGCCTTAGCTACCAAGGTGCTGCATGATAAATTCAGATTGGTCAAAAAACACTGAGATGAACTGGTAATAAAATGGTCTCCTTTCTTCAGTCTTAAGGCAGCAGCTATTCAAGGCCCATATCCATGCTGCTAATTCACATTTTCTTATTTTCTGTCTTTACTTTGCCAAGTTTGGGAGGTACCCTGCGTGTTAGATGGGGCAACTGGCACTCACTATTTTCCCTTATCAATTCATGATATAGTTATCACTTATTGTTCTGACACTCCCTATTGGATTTTTTTCTTGTTATATCCTCTTAGAGCTTTGAGGATATTTTTCTGTGTTTTCCTTCCCTTTTTCTTTCTTCTACTCTGGAGTACCTTTTCATAAACTGCAACTATTTCTTTTTATAGAGCTCCTTTCTCTTCTAGATATTGGTAACCCCTTAATATTCAACATCAGACTAAAGTTGTTATTAGTTGCTCCCATGGGCTTCCTAGCCCGGGAGCATTGGAATGTTGAAAATATTTGTTTCAGTGAGTCATTATTAGGGATTTTCTGCTGTTCCTACCAGATAAAATAGTAGGATGATACAAAGAAATGCAAACTGTAAGAATAAAAGATAAAAAGACTTGAAAATACCACTATCACTTGTGCATTTGCTAAAAACCAATGACAGTAGCTATGGCTAGCTCTGTTTGCCGTTCTTGGAAGGAAAAACAAGAGCTTTGTTGCCAGCAGAGTACCCATGTCCTGGATAAACACAATGACCAACAATCTGAGCAGCAAACTTGTGGGGCAGGGTGCTGCTTATGACTGGGACTGTGACAGTTTTGTTAAAATTACCCAGCAAAATGAAGACTCTGTAAATTTGGATTATCATATTTGGAGTGACATGGGTGAAATAACCTGAACAGAAAGAGCAACTAGTGTTTTGTTAACCAGTTGATGAGCAATAACATGTTCCTTTTCAGGACATACAATCTTTTTTTTTTTACACTAATTTGTAGAGCATAAAAAGACTAATTGTTTTTACTTTTAGTATGTTAACGTGTCTTTGTAGGGTTAAATAAAGTTATTAATATAATCTTTAATGATATTATGAGACTTTTATTGAAAGTATATTGAACCTACAGAACAAGGCATTGCAGGCGTGTTAAAGAGTTTCACTTAATAGGTAATTTGCTAATGAATATGTAAACTAGGTGGGCAGTTTAAGATGTTAGAGAGTGGGACTTTGGTACTGCTCCTTTCAAATCATGTGTCAGTGCCCTTCATACTGAGGCTGAGCATGGGAGTTGTCTGCATGTTTCGATGAAGTTTTGTGAATTTTTAACAATAAGAGTGTTAACTTATTTCATTTATTGCGTAAAAATACAATTTTTCTTCAATAGAAAAACAAACCTAGCAGAATAACTAGAAAATTTATTCACCTCTACAAAGGCACAGGAACTTTTTTTTCCAGTTTCAATGAGCATCATTAATTTTGTGTTATCTGTTTTGTAGAAACCATACAAACACAGTTGAACAGTTGCTCTGCAGTTGTCATCTGAGCACTATTATCCCTATATCACAAAAACAATAAACAGAGATAGGCAAATCTCCATGCAGGGACCAAACCCACAACCTTAGTGTTTTCAGTACCATGCTTTAAGCAGCAGAGCCAATCCCAAGGTGATAAAGGTGATATACAGGTTTTGGGTGGCAATGCCTATAAATAGTGGTATAAATACAGCATAGGGACCTTTTCTGAAAGGACAATTACAAATATTTAAACCAAGACAAGGAAGTAGGATGATGGAAAGGAACTTAAATGCTTTTAATAGATAGTGCATTTCATAAATTTAAGGCTAAAGAGCAATACTTGCTTGCAGCAAGATGAAGCTGAACATCATCTCATCTTTTTACCTAAATACCAAAAGCAGTTTATTTTTGTTTTCCGAGAATTGCATTCTTAAAAGGTAATGTTCAGTGCATACAGATAGCGTATAGCTCATTGCTTGTTTGTCTGTTTCCTCAAGAGTCATCCAAGAGGGTTGCTTTACACAAAGAAAGTGTCTGGGGAATCTAAATTAAGCATTTGAACTTCAGCTATTCAGAGGAACCTGGAGATGTGGGGAGGACTTGGCCTACTGTGTTGTGAAAACTGTCAAGTCTGAGGTGATTGCAATGTGGGATGAGTGGGCCAAGGAGCTGGAAGCTGTAAAAAAAAATAATAATCTGGCACCAGGCATGGTTTTGGTTATGTGTCCTTTTTTAATGCCTGGCCTCTCTTCTCTGCCTTTCTTTCCAGAAGGAAGTTGTCCTAATCTCTTGGATCACCGTCCCTTTGCAGAGCATTCTGCTCCTTCTGGTCCCAGCGACTTCATATGTTCACTGTTCTTCTGGAGAGCTTCATCTTTTATGGTGTTTCAGAGATGCTGGGGAAGGATGCCCGTGTACTTTTGCTGTCCTTTTTCCCAGGGCTGATGGCTGCTCAGTGGTGACACGAGCCAGCACAGTGAGACTCAATGCCTGGGAAAGCCCAAGGACTGTTCAGCCTATCCCTCACTCATTGTTTGCATTTCTTGAAGCTGCCACTCCCCCCCGTCACTTAAACAAACAGAGTGATAAATTGTAATCTAAACACATACCCTCAGACCCCTAAGCAAACACAGACTTCAATATTGTCGAGTTTGGTGTTGGGATGGCCTGTTTTCATTTAAAATATTTCAGATTCTTTCATACCAATTCTTTCTGTAGAAACAAGCTACTTGTGCATCTAATGCCTATAGGTTTGTTTTTAGGCTCCCTGACTCTCTTTTCCTGTGGTTGTTTCTTTCACCCATCCCAAAGATGAGAGGTTCTGGTCCTGGATTCCAGCATTATTATTTCAATCCCATCCCCTATTTACTGGAAATGATGCTAGTCTTCAGTCACTCTTGCTCCTTTTCCTTAGTCCCAAAATCAGCATAGCTCATCTGCAAAGTAGCAAATTCTAGAGATCTAGGAAGTTGCATAATTTTAGCCACAAACCAACACACACACAACTTGTGTAAACTTAGAGCAAGATGACTGTAAATAAGTTCTTACTATGGCTAGGAAGAATATGGATATTTAAGATGCATTTTGTTCCTCCAGATTTGCTCAGGATGCTCAGTTTTGTCCTGGGAGTAGAAAACTGGCACTCTGGGTTTTTTGCTATTCTTACCCTCTGCACAAGATGTGTGGAAACTGCATCCTGAGTTCTCTGGTTTCCTCTTTTTATTTGTGCTTCAAGCTTCCTCCTCAGCTGTCTGGAGCCTTATCTGAGTACAAATGCCAGCCTGGGCCTCCCTCGGGGCTGCTCTCTTTTTTCCTCATTTTGTTTTCTTATGGAAATGACTGCGACAAAGAATCTGCTGTTGCCTTCTGCTGGTTTGTGTACTGCAGGTAGCGCTTTGCCCGAAGGCAGGAGGATCAGCAGGCAGAACCAAACTGCTCTAGCAAACATAGATCTGATCTGACCCTCTGTGGAAGGGGAACTCTGCATCTCATGTCACATGAGGCTGCAAAGGCCACTCTTCCCTTTGGCTGTGACAGAGGATGGGGAAAGTTTCCTCACTGTCTCTTGCACCTAAACAGAATGGCTGCAGGAGATTTAATACCACCATTCCCTGATCTTGTAGCTGTGGAATACCACTCATCAGTCCATCAGTTAGAGCAGATCATCCTACTACAGAACACAGAAGTCTGTTCCTTGTGGCTCTGTGAATGACCTGGATATTTTTAGATGTAGTAGACCATCACTGTTCACAGCAATTCTTCCCCACGGGGCATTCACGTTCCAGGTAACAACTTCCTCTTGTATAAAAACATTGCTGTGTGCTTCATGGTCACTGACTGATCATGTATCATCCTTCCCCACAGAAGTTTCATGTGTCTCAGTTTGAAAGTGAACTTTCCTAAGGGGAAAAAATAAACAAACGCCTGTCGCTGGCACACTGCTATAAAAAGGCTTATTGTGGTTTGTCAGGTACATTTAAAGGACTTGAAATAAATGGCTCTGGGCATCCTAAGAGCTGTTCAACATGGTGTGAAATCGTACCTATTTTTCTCTGAGGGGAGCTTGTACATATCTTCCACTTGTTAAATTTGGACTTCTCAGCTCATAGGTGAGACTGAGTTTATTGAATTTCTGCCTGTAGAGACAATGAGTCTAACCCAGCATTTGAAAAATCAGTCCTAAATTCCAACTATTTTTTAAAACTACTTTTCAGTTGAGTTAATTTATTCAATGTATGGATTTTTTGTATATATTTGATTTATTCCCTGAGACGATACTCTGCTAGCAAGTATTCTTTAGGAAAGTCAGTGTGTAAGCTGGTACATAAGGACTCATACTTTTTTCAAGGTTTTGGGGTTTTTTTAGATGTATTTCTTACTGATACATCTGTGCAGTTGATATTTATTACAGTGAATAGTTTTAAATTTTCATTTATTAACTAAGCATTGCATCAACTGCACTCCTATTTTTTTAAAAAAACTGATGTTCAAGGTGACTAACAAAATTACTTCTGCCATGCCAAGCCACTTAAATATGTTGCTGATTTATCACTGGAAGTAAGATCAGTTCTCTCTTGCACTTCCTAGGCCAATTTTTCTCATTAACGTGAGACTCAGTGTCTACCTTCATCTCATGAAACACTCTTCCTTGGGCTTTTGAACCAACAGTGACATCACTAATCACTAAAACCTAAATTATCACAGAATGCCCAGGTTGGAAGAGACCTTTAAGATCATCAAGTCCAACCCATGCCCTAAACACCTCAACTAAAGCATGACACAGAGTGCCACATCCAATCTTGTTTTGAACACATCCAGGGGTGGTGACTCTACCACCTCCATGGGCAGGCCGTTCCAGAACTTTATCACTCATCCTGTGAAAAACTTTTTCCAAATATCAAATATATTAATTATATATTAATATAATTGCTCTTGGTGCAGCTTGAGACTGTGTCCTCTGGTTCTGTCAGCTGCTGCCTGGTGAAAGAGACCAACCCCCACCTGACTACAACCACCTCTCAGGAAGCTGTAGAGAGTGATAAGGTCATGTAAATTGTTTTATTTCATTGATCCTTATTTTCCTGTTCCCAGGAAGATTAGAAATGGGAGTGTTGCCTTAACAGCTGGAGTAATACAGGCCAGGTCAATGTTTGTTTGTGAAGGAGAAGGAATTGATCATTGTTTATGATGGGCTGCAGTAATGAAAGGGATTTGAAACCTCATGTCCAGAAGTCATTCTCCAGGTCCTAGCATCAGGATCTTGCTTTTCCTGTCTCTCCTAGGGGCAAGAACTCTGGAAGCTGGTGGTAGGTGCAGAGCTGGATGGTGCCCAGCCACAGAGAGAAAGAAAAAGTGGCACCTCTGAGAGGGGAGCAGGCTCCGGCACAGGCAGGGCAGGGCAGCTGGCTGCATGTTCTGGTGGCCTGTGCTCCAGGTGACTTCTCCCCCTGGGTGACCAGTAGGGAAGATGCTGGGAAGCTGATATCCACTTCTCTGAAAAGAAAGTGAAAGAGCTGGGTTGGTTTACAACTTCCTTTGCTCTGGGAGGCTGACTGCTCTGTAGACAGTAGTGTGGAGGCACTTGTGGTTCCTGGAATTGGACTGAACGTCATAAGCTATGGAGAAAAGTTGCTGGGACCCCTCCAGCACTAGGCTGTATTTCTTATTGGTGGTGACTCAGGATTAACAAGTGGTGGAGGGTAAGATCCCTTCAGGCCCTCCAGGCAAGAAGTCTAAAATTGGCTCTTTCACAAAGTTTCCCAGAAGATGCAGGCAGCGGTGTGAGTTCTTTCTATGGGACAGGTAGGTGCAGGAAATTACTTTTCAGCAGTTATTGCAACTTTGTCTCCTTTCATTATTTGGTTGAGGTTTTTTTCCTGTGGGCTGGACGTCACATCTAGAAAAAAGGAAGGTGATCTCTTCTCTGGTCACTACCTTTCTAGCACCTCGTTGGTGTGGAGGGCATCTTCTCAGTCTCGTGCAACTTAAGAAAAAACAAAAAACACAAAAAAACCCTACTCTAACAAAATACTTTCTCTCCGTAGCCACGATGCCCATCTGCCTCCCGAGCCAGGGATACAGTCCAGCTCCAGCGCCCTGGTTCCCTCGGGTAGCCCCGGGCACGCACCGCTGCCCCCGGCCGAGCGGGACCCTCCGGCCCGGAGGAGAAGCCCGAGGCGCCGGTAACGGGGCAGCTCTGAGGCGATCCGTGCTCTGAGAAAAACGGGAGGTCAGCCTGCAAGTTACACGGATTGAGTCATGTAGAGTTAAACTAACCCCTCCCACAGCTATGGACCACTAAAGCGCCCGTTTTCATGAGCACCTCTCACTAAGGCAGCTCGGAGCCGGCAGAGGCTGAGAGAGGAAGGAGGGGGGAGCGCGGGAGGAGGGAGCGAGCACCGGCACT
>NW_005054300.1:6504791-6519483 GCF_000277835.1 Geospiza fortis | reverse complement strand
GGCGCCGCGCTCCAAGGGCGAAGGGGGCGGGGAGGGCAGAGCACAAACTCGGTGGAAGTGTTGGTTGTCAGGAGACCTCGGTGGGAACAATGGCTGAGGGCTGGAAGCAGCGCGGTGCTGGCTGCGAGGGGCTCTCGGTGCATGGGCTCGGAAGAGGAGAATTCCCCATCCGGCAGCCTGGCAGCCCTCTAGCCTTGAGTGCGGTCCTGAGGAGCGGGGCAGGGACCCGGCAATAGCTGCAGATGCTTATTGCACGGTGATTTTTCTACAAGATACATGTCTTGTACTTGGCTTTGCCTTTTATAATCAGCTGACACGGTGCACGTAGCAGCACTAGTCACAACGTTTGGCAGAAACATTTCCTAGTTTAGTATCAGCTTTTTTCTATCTGGGTGCCTTACCCTCTGTTTACAGCGCCTTCTTCTGCAACACGATCCGTCTTTCCGTGCTGCTGACAGCTCTGCGCTCCGTGCGGGGCTTTCAAACACAAAGCAGGAACTCGGACAAATTCACAAGAGGCAGTAAACAGGAAAAATATTTGGGCAGATAGTTTCTTGTTCAGTACCAGGTGGAAGTCTCTCATTCATCATTGTTATGACAACGGGGAAACAAAATGTGATTTCTTTTCTCCCCCTAGAATAAATAAAATGTTAAACTGGACCTTTCCAACCTTTTATCTTCATAGAATGTGATAAATGGCATTTGAGGGGAAGGAGCATTTTCTCAGTCTGACAAGCATCAAAATTTAAAGCAAAGACTGGCGGAAGGAGAAGGTTAGCTCATTAGTTTATGCAGTCATGAGTGAAGCTGGAAATATTTGGAGATAATTTGCCTCTGTTGAGGAGGGAGATAAGAATAGCTTTGAAACCAGCTTTTAAAAGTTTCATTCCAAAAATGAAATATAATGCTTGAACAGAGATGTCGTTTCTAGTGGATGAGGAATCACAGGGAAGAAACTTGGATAATGAGAACTGATTTAGGAAAAACGACCACATAAGCCTTCTTTTAGAAAGTGGAATTTTAAAGAGACAGAAGGAAACTAAAGGAAACTGACAGTGCTCAAGCCAATTGCAGATGAGGCAATGATGGTTCTGTAACAGGCTGACCCACAGAGCATGCAAGTATTGCAAGACCCCATAGAAAATCAGTGCAATAAATAGCAAGGAATTGCATTTCATTTGTGTGGGAAAAGAAAACACCACACTGCTTCTGAGACTGCCTCTCTCAGTATCTTTTCCAGAAGCAGCAGTCAATTGGCTCAACACAGGGCAGTCTGAGACAGGTGGTATTCATCAAGTAGTAGGAAGGTTCCACCTTGAAATGAGGCACAAATGCACACCAAGGGCATGTCCGTTCATCACAAAGGAATTATTAAGAAGTGTTTCAGTAAGACACCTGTTTCCTGTGAGCCATGTCCACAGGGACTGTAATAAGTGCCTTTGGAACACTACTCTTCAGTTTTAGGAAGCTTGTTTTAAAACACTGACACCGTCAGCTCTGCTTTGAAATTGGCTAAAATGGCACCAAAATAAATTCTGTTTGGGATATTACATAGCAACAGGTTATATCATTGATCACTGAATACTTGGGCAGAAAACATGACAACCTTAAAAATACATGTTACTGGAAGATGCATGGCTGTGCTTCAGTCTGGCAAGAGCATGACACTGATCTCATGTAGACAGCAATGAAAAGAAAGAAACGTTATTAAATCTATCTATTTTAACATAAAAGGTGCTCATGTAGTAACTCTGATTTGGAGGTCTCTATATACACAGAGATTAATTAATCGCTGTCTGATGACTGCTCTCTATAGATCATTCCAGCATGGAACAGTAATAAAGCAAAATCTGACAGGGAAAAAAATTAAAGGAATGTGAATGGAAAAATCACAAGTTTAATGAAGATATATTGAGCAGCACATCAAAACCAAGAATGAAGATGACTTTGATTTGTTCATTCAAGCAGTGAAGTTAAAACAAGTAAATTAAAGGAAAAAACAAGTAAATTAAAAGGAAATGGAGAAGAGGAAGTGGAGAACATCTGATGGAAAACATAGACTGAATTGGGGAAGATTATTTAGAGAAAGTAAAGATGTCAGGGGGAAATCTAAATTTATTAGGCCTGGCACAATTCAAAGGAAGCATTTAGTATGCCTTAGGAACAAAATAATGTGTGTAGATCAATTGCAAGATCATTATGGAGGTGGACAGAGCAAGATTTTAATGACAATGCAAGACAAAACCAGAAAAGTGTTGGCTAAATACTTTTCCAAAATTGGGGGAGGAGGGGAGGCAATGAATTCTGATATAAAGGAATATTTCATGGATATTCATGGAAGTACTTTGATTTGTAGATTAACGTTTTGGGGTCAATAAAGTTTAACAACAATTTGAAATGAAATGTGCTTAATACTTACTGAGAAGATCTATAAGCAATACTGTTAATTTTCAGCAAGCTGGAGCACTATGGATATCTCTGACAATGGGAAGAATGCTATTGTTCACCCAATATCCCAGCAGCATGATGGTGGATATTCTGGAGAGCTGCTGTCAACATAGCCTGACATTAGTCTTATAGAAATTACTGGATAGGTCTCCTCAGTAACCAAGTGTTAATGGCTAGTTTGATTATATTCTTTTGGTTATGTAGAGAATAAAACTTATCAAAGTAACTTTCAGAGTAATATTGTAGAAATGGGTAACACTGTCAAAATGGATAACAGAATGAATGTATGGAAAAGGAAATTACTCATCCCAGCCAGAAGCAAACTTATGAGTTCATGTGGCCCCCTCAAGTGAGCAGATTGGTCTGCATCCTAGGATGGAGATAGTCCCACTTACAAGAGTCTGCAGCAAGAACTTCAAGGAATATGTTTCTTTTGGGTTTGGAACTTGGCTGGAGAATGCACTTAAAAGAAGGAGTGGTGGGAAGTATTTCAAGTAAAAGATCAAGTAGATCTTTTAATCTGTCTTTACTTTCTTGAAGGCTCTTTTGTTTACACAGTAAGTCAGCTGATTTAAAAAAATAGCTGTCACACAAGCCTGGTGTGATTCCCATTCGGAAAAAAAACCAGGCTGCATTTTGTCTTATGCATGTGAACATTCATTGAAGTTCTAGGAAAAAAAAATAAGTATTCTTAAAAGCTGAGTGGCTGTTGAATAAATCTGGGTTGTAAGTTAAGGGACTTCCAAAGCCTGACTCTCCGGATAGCTAAGAACCACCACACAAAAGGAAAACTGGAAGAACTGAATTCCCTGGCTGGTATTTGACAGCCATGGTCTGGATTATAAGTGTAGGACTGGGAAGGCACTGGTCCTTTATTTTCCAACTAATTATTTGCACTTTCTTTATTTTCCAGAGGAAAAAATGTGGTTGAAAAGATTAAACACGAATACCTTCCATGTTTAAACTTCTTCACAATAGATACACTTCCAATGTTGTTCTGATTGCAAAAGTCTCCCTATGACTCTCTAGCAAAGAATGAACTAATGGATTAAGACCTGGGTAACAATAGACCTCAAAATAGTTATCAAAGGAAATAATCATGAAACAGCTGTGTTTTCAGAGGTATTCTGCAAGAGGCCTGATGGCATTAGACATTTCCAATAATGATCTAAAAAGCATAAAATCACTGCTGATTTGCGGATGGAGTTTGTCAATGCTAGGAGGACCAGTACAAATACCAATTAAGTCAGAGGAAAAAGTCTAAAGAAGCCAAGAGTGGTTGGAAAGATAAAGAGCAAATAAAAGGCTTTAAGCCAAGCCTGTAAAAGCATAGCTAATGTGACTTTGTGAGGAAAATTGGACATTCAAACGTTGAATAGACCAGAAAGATTTCCAGACAATGTTGTTCAGAAAAAAATGTTTAGAGGTGTGTGCATGTATGTATATGTCTATAAATATATATATGTCTGGGACAGCCATAACTCAGAGGTTTTGGGTTCTTTGTTACCATGGAGGAAGAAGGTTGTCCTCTAGTCAACCTTATTGACCACTGCAATCTGTTTGCCCCTTGACTTCTAATTACCAAAAACATGCAGAATACCCTTGGGGAATTTCTAGAGGAGAAAGAATAAATTTAAGAGGCCGAACATCTGAAAAGGGTGGCAGAAGCTATAATAATTTATAATCTTTTTGGTTTTATCTAAGTTGCAAAACTGGCATCATGTGGTACAAAAGTATCATGCTTAGTTACATTCCTTCTTTTCCTAAGACATCTTTCCACCTGTGGGTTTGAGAGCAGCAGAAAATGAAATTTTTGGATTAATAGCCTCTGGGTAGGTATTTTATACCTTCTTAGTAGCCCAATGCCCAATAACAGTGTTCCACAGAGCTCGATGTGGTTGGAAGTGTGTTGAGACAGAAGCTGAGTTCTCAGCTTAGAAATCATCTGTTCAGGGTGGTTAAGATTTTGTTAGAGACAGAAGTGTTTGGGCTGAATTGGGACAAAGTAGGTGATACTGAAATTACTTTGGAGGGCCCCCTCCTAAGGGATTAGTATTGCTTGAGACTGAGCAAATTTAAATTGTAAAATTTTGGATCATGTTCACAAGAGAAGCACCCCAGTTCATTTTCTGAAAGCCAAGTTAGATGTGGATTACTTATAAAACTCTATTATTTTGTCATCTAGGTGTGAGAACTGGCTTTAAGTTTCAACTCATTGGAAACCTCCCTCTGAGCAGAACTGAAGGTTTGTGGCAGGCATTTCCATCAGAGTCTCTTAGTCACTGAGCTGTTGCCAGAATGCTCACAATGGAGAACAGCAGAGCCTAAGAGTGCACTTCTACTTTTTATCATTTCATATAAATCTTGCTGAAAGAGCAAAGGCACCTGTCCTTGTCTCTAGCCTTGTTATTTTTATTCTGTGATAACTTTCAGTTTGTCCAACTTGAAAGTCAACACTGGCCCAAGTGAGAGAACAGAAGGAGGGTAAGGGTAAAAGTCACTTTCATGAAAGTTATTGGGAGGTGCAGGAGGAAAATCTTCATTGCAACACAAGGAGAGACACAAAACAAACCCTGTGCTCTGAAACGTTGCATTAATAGTACAAATTAAGAAAAGGGGAAAAGTGTGAGAGACCAGATGGAAGAGAACAGAGTCGGCTAAGTGCACACTGAACAAATTCATCTGCTCACATCATCTCATGCACTCACTGCCCCCGAATGTGGAAAATACTGCAAAGATCTGTTTCCCAGGCTGCTCTTTGTCTTTGTCCCTCTGTCCCTAGTGCTGCACTGGCTGTTCACACTCAAGGGTGATGCAGGCAATGTAATGGTCAGTGCTGTCACTGTCCTGTGGGTGCTTAGCCACCACCAACAATGCCACAACTCTGCCTGTTGTGGTTCTTGTCTAAAACCTTTGGGGCCCTTGTCCATTCCAGCTTGGGAAGAGCTTTCAGTGAGGATTTGCAGAGCCACTTCACTGTCTTCCTTTATACTGCCTTTCAAACTCCCCTTGTGCTGTCAACACAGGGATTAAGTTTCTAGTATGAGAAGCCACACACCCATCAGTCTGACCTGTGCTGTTCTATGCTCCCTTGTGACCTTCATCCAGCTGAATACTACATCTCTTCTGAATAAAAAGTACCCCTTACAGGGTAACTGACTGATTTACAGGCTGGGACTTGCACCTTTAAGCAAACGTTTTCATGTTGCCTGAGTAGAAGTTAAAGGCTCTTAGTTTGATTTGTATTCTCCCATTTGATTTGTATTCTTCTCCTGAGAATCTTGGCCTTGATCACAAATCATGGTGAGTGCCAGAGTGTTCTTGATGGAGAGGATGCAAAGAAAAAGGACCTATTTTTACAAAGGGATGAGATTTAGTTTGTTTTTTTATTAACTGTCCGCAACCTCTCAGCCAAAGCTCAAACCATCCCTGGCCTTTGAGCTCAGTGTGCTGACTGGAAAAGGTTAGTCAGCAGCTCAGGACTCAGAAACCACTTCAGCCTCTCAGCTGGTTCACAGCACTGTCACAATCTGCTTGTAGGGCTCCCGAGACAGAGGAGACACAGGAGGGGCTGGTTCAGCTGCTGCTTCAGCTGCTGTGGTTTCTAACGTTCACCAGAAGTCCCGCTGCCGCTGGGGGCAGGGGAGGCAGCAGCATCTCCACCTTCCTCCCTGGGCTTAGCAAGAAGGGGTAGACTCCTCCAAGAGTGAGGGATGGAGGGAATTTGGAGTCCCTTCAGTACAGCTGATGGATGGAAACATCCAGAGTGCATGGCAGAGCCCGGGGAGCAGGTATGCAGTGGGAGGAAGGGTGGAGCTGCTTTGTGGAGGGTGGGTTTGCTGGTGGGGACAGGTAATGGAATGGGATTTGTTCCTCTGCTGAGAACTGTCCCTCCCTGCTGTTTGCCAGAATGGGAGTGGGCAGCTCCTGCCAGGGAGAACATCTGCTCTTTGCCACAATCAGCCCCTAGCTGCTGGCTCCAGATTCTTTTGGGAAATGTACTGGAAATCTGCAATTTGAATTGAATGTGCCAAATAAATTGATCTAAAGCTTCTATATATTTAGTCTCACTTCACTGAAATCATGTAGGAAGCTTACTGTTTGTCAGCTTTGTTTGAGACTGCAGTAAACATGAAGACAGTGGAAGCCAAAAAGAACTTTATTCTGGTAAATCTAGTGGTCAGGCTCTTGTTTACAATACTTAGAAATACTGCTGTGACCAAAAGCATGAAAGCCATACAGAAAAGCAGAAAAGAATGCTCCAGCACGGTTCTTTAGAATTTATTCTGTCATTAACTAAAGAGAATTGGGATGGTATTTGAAAGGTGGAACTATGGCATAAGACAGAGGTAGGATAGTCCCTTTTTGTGGTACAGCAAACAGAGCAGTTAAGCAAACTGTGAAACTAAACCCCTGCACTTCATCTTAAAAATAGTGGTTTACAATAGAACCTGGCCCCATGCTATGCACTCCTTGTTAAAGACAGTAATTTCACTGTTGCTTTTTAGGTTACAAAGCGTGTCTCAGCTACAGAGACCAGTAATTTCTCTACCAATTTAAGAATCTTCAGTCCTGTGGCCACTTGGCACCTAAGAATGTTAACTGGATCCCATAAGCCTTGCTGGGAATAGATGTCCTTCTGTAAACAGGGATTTGGAGAACTTCTTTTGCCTCTCTGTTTCTCAGGAGATTGTAACAATAAATTTACACATCTCAGGAATTTTTGGTGTGCTGTAGCAGTTAGTCTTTAGTTTATTGGCATCTTTATAATGTAGTAATGAATTCTTTTAGCTCTGCAGGTTTCTCCTTCCTCCATCCCTGAAGTCTGCAGGAAGGAGACACAGGGAATGCTTTCATTCCTCCACGGGACTCTGATGTCTTTGTTACCCTTTTCCAGCCTGTTTCTTCTAACCTAAATGACATTTTTAATTTCTATTCCCTGCTTTTAAAGTTGTAGCAGAACTGCAGAGAAACTGTAGCATGAGTCATGTGCATACTTTACTGGACCATTAATCTCCAAATTGCTGTTAGTCTGGCAGAACATCAGAGAATATATCAAAATGATGGAAGATGAATTTAAGAGTAGCTGTAACCAAAGTGTGCTGCTCTTTTCCTGGACCTTGGGAATTCTGCCTCTTTGCAGGAGAGAGTGTGCTGCAACCCCTGGTCCATGAGAGCTACCCAGACAAGTGGGTGAGGTGGTCCACAGTGCAGAGCACTGGGATGTCTGCTGCTCTCTTATGCTTTTTCATCAACCAGGGCCATAAGGCTAATGGTGCTGACCTCTGTAAACTCCTTGGCAATGTATGAGTGAAAAGCACTGTGTCATTTAAGTGTAATGAGTTGTTATTAGGGAAAGGCTGACAAAACTATGATGGGGCCTCCAGCATTACCTGGTTTGTATTAGTTTCCTGTATGATGTGGGCAGACAGCACTGCTGAGAGCTGGGGTCAGCTGTGAAAGCCACAGAGCCAAGGGGAGCCTGGCAATATTGGGAAAGTAGTGAGAGAATCCTGGCCTTGCTTGGTGTCTGTGTGGTGGGAGAAGGCTGGATTCATAAGACTGTGACATGAGAAAATGTGAGTGCAAAAAGCCTCCTTGTGGGTGCTGAAGTTCTGCTCTGGGATAACTGCAGCTGTCCTGTCTCACAGGAGCTTTATGGGAGAAGCTGAGGTTAATGCCAGCCTTGCCCTGCAAGCCTGGGTATAGGAACAGTACCAGGTCTTGGCTACACTGATGGCAATGGTCTCACCCTGTGCTGTCACAGGCAGCTGCTCTGCAGGGGACAGGCTGAAAACAGCTCCAGCTCTAACATTGCTGGTGAGATCTTGGTTGAAAACTGTTTTAAATCCTCAGTGGTGAGCCTGGTAGTGACACCCAGGGACAGGCTTCAGTGTTGTTCTGCAGGATTTCAGCATCCTCTAACTTCCCAAAGACTGCCACTGCTGCTGTGCTCGTGCTGTGCCACGAGCTCTGAGCAGGAGACCTGGCTGCATCTGAGCAGCAGAACTGCATGGTAACCACAGCAGCCCTAAAACCTACTTCCTTTGCTGCTGTCATAACCTAACCAAGCCAAGGAGACCCTTTGCCAGCTGCAGTGATGGCCTGTGAGAACACACCGTGCATAAGGTAGGCATGCAGCTGGAGGTGCAGGAATACTCCAGCTGGCCTGGAGGAAATGTGAATGGAAATATGTGTGTGACAGAGAAGAAGCAACAGGAGTAACAGAATGGTCTGTATTGATAACCAAGGACGTAACTGACTGCACTAAAACTGGGTGAGTGCTGAAAAATGTGTTTGCAACAAGTCTGGCTGCCTGTGCCCTGATAAGCCTCGCATGGATGGTGTGTCAGGAAAAGGCTTGGGTGCTGATAAAGTGCAGACTAGTCCTTGGGGAACAAAACTGCTCAAATAACAGAGGGATCACAGTAAACTCAGAGCGCACCTTCTGTGCAAGTTGTCCTTCTCCTCCCCCCACAAGTGGGAGCTAAGGTACCCAAAATGGGGGGGGGAACGGCACTGAGCAGCCACCTGTTCTAGTTAAAAGGGCTTTCCAGGAAAAAGGATCACCCTGTGGTAACCATTAACTCCTGAAGATGGCAAAAGACCTGCTCAAGAATTTGTAGCTTGTCACTGAAGAGGAACCCAAGGTGTGCAGTGAGGATTTGGCACTTGGCACACTGGCTCTCATCTCACAGAAGATCCTGCTGGAGCACCTCAGCGAGCTTGGTGCCTGTGAGTACAGGGGGAGTGAGGAAGAGTGAGTGTGAAAATTGGACCAGAACAATTTTTCAAAACTAACATCGTCTTCCTGTTTCGTAAGGTCATGTGCTGTTGCTGCAGTAATTTGCTGTATCATAGCTACATTAAAAACTTCTCCATTCTTAAACAAAGCTTTCACATCTTTTTTCATTTATAACTGCTAAGACCATCAGAGTTTAAGAAGCTTTTGTTTTGGTGTGATCAGTGTAGCAAAAATATAATCAGGCCTAAGTTGAGCTGTAAGAGGCTCTAAGGGCTGAAAAATACTGGATAAAAATATCAGACAAAACAGGAGGGCAAGGAAAATTCTCAGATGCTTTCAGTGATGGCAAGTGCAAAACTGAAACTACTCCCAAGCACTTTGACTTCACTGTTCCCACCCAAAGCAAGTTGACTTCCCACATGCCTGCGTAAAAGATAAGCAGGTCATGGCCCAGGAAGAGACCTACTGCTGAGAGCCCTCTGAATAAGAGTGCTGTGGGAGCCCAGCCAGTTCATAAATGGATTCAAGACTAGGGTTCCCACATCTTCTCTGAGCAGACAGCCCAAAGAGTTACTGTACAGCTCCTATTTCTCCTTCAGCTGCTAGCTTTCATTTCTATCCTTCACATCTCTTTAAGTGAGCCCCATTTCTTTGGGATCAAATCCTGCTTTCAATTAGTGTTGTTTGCCTTATGAGCATCTAAAGTTTATTTTTCTCTTGCTTGTCTTTTTCTGAGTTTAATTGTTTCCTGTATAAGATGGTGGTTTCCATAGATACCTTGGACATCATTTATCACTCCTTCCTGGACATACAGTTCCTCCCAATGATTTACACAACAATTTGCCATATCTGCTTGAGACCTTGGTTTCTTCATCCATATCACTGCTATACTGAGCATTTTAACACTGTTGTTCTAACATGTCATGTTGATAAGCTGCCTTGTTCTCTTTGCACAGCTTTCAATCCACATGATGGAACTCTTGTCTGGCCAGTTTTATATTCAAACATGGTACATTGCATGTCTATTTTAGGATTTTGTACTGCTAATTGTTGGAAACTTTAGCTCAGCTTTTCTCTGCTATGGGTAACTGTTAAACAGAACAGTGTTTTGTTATTTTTGTTCCCCTCCCCCCCGCCCCCTTGAGAAATGTTATCAAAGAACAAAGTCTGGCAAAGTATTCCGGGTTGGTATGCTCCTAAACGAGAGCTGAGATAGCAATGACCGTTGTTCTTTCAGACAGCTCTAGCGTGAGTTTTCTCCCCTTATCCTGTCTCCACCTTGTCCTGGAGGAAAGCATTTGTCCTGGATTGCAGAGGTAGACGATAATGTGAGTCACTGCTTGGTATTTAGTGGTGGGAAATTAGAGCGCTATCAGCCTCCCCAAGTCCTAACAGAAACAAAGAAAAATCTGGACAAGGTGTAAGTTAGTGCTCTCTTGGGTTATTTTGCTCTTATCAGGCTATTCAATGCACAAGTGGGGCTGTTCTGCTGATTCAGCATCACGAGAAATGATGCCAGGGCAGCTCCAGGCCACACTTAAGGAATTACAAAGGAGACCATTAGAGTCACAAGTTTTCTCTTTAGCTGATTTATAAATGGTTTTGTTTTCTTTCTTGATCATTTGTCCTAGAGCTGTTAATAAATAACTTTTTCAATGTCCCTGCTCCTGCAGGAGATGTGAGAAAAATGCGTGCTCATGTGAACTTGCTGCAAGCTCTGCAGCTGGGCTGGAGATCCTGTGGCTGGAAGGTTGGCTCTGGCTTGAGCTTGGAACCTCCCATCCCAAGCCAGAGGGAGAATGGTGCTGAAAGAGGCTGGGAAGCACGGTGGCTCCAGGGAAGCAGCAGACCTGTAGCTCCTTTTTGCATGGCCCAGGGTTTCTGGACAGAAGCCACAGGGCTGCTGTGACTGTCCCCCTGTACCTGTGCTGCCTTATCCAAAATATTTCATGTTTGTATTTTGAAATATTTGAGGCAAGAATAGTGGGGAGAGGGAAGATTAACGGAGATACACAAATTGAAGGCCAAACTATGGCTTGATTATAAATGGATTTCTTTCCCGTAGCCTGATTCTTCTTTCAGGATTCACTGCACATCCCAGTAATAAGTAATCTGAACTTTAGAGATTAATAGCACCCTGTGCCAGACCATTCATCCAGCAAAACTCCTTTGCTGTTTTGTTACATGTCAGCATGAGGCTCCAGCCTTTTCAAAGTGCTCCTCTGACCACGAAAATTTGGATTCATATTTACCTTATTACCTTTGTAGCTTCCAAGAAGTATTTCTTCTCTTATGCTCAGGAAATTTGTCAAGGTCTGTGCCCCACAATAGCCTCTGATCCCATGTTCCTTACCATTGGTTGTCACTAAAAATACCACAGGGTAATTTGTTTCCTGCTATTTGAAATGGAAATTGTAGCAGCATGAGGAACAGAGAATTATATTCATGCCAAATATCATGAGCTGAATTCTCCTCATGGTTTGTGGGAATCCTAGTTATTACAGCTGACCTCTGAGAAATCAGTATATTTTTCCACATGGCCTAGAGAGTGGATGTACTCCTCAGCAAGAAAAAGAAACTGTTCCAGCTGTCTCTTGTCCTGTGCTCTGCAATGAGGAATGGAGATTACAGTGCTGACAGCTGAACGTAAAGGGGTGAGTTGGGAAGTGTTTAAACAGAGTGCTGGTTTTTTTTTATGCATGCAGCCCTAACCCTGGCCTGCTGAAAGGAGGCAGCAGGGCTGCTGCCCTGCCTGAATAGCAAGGGCTCTTTGCTTCTTCTGCTGGGATTAGTTGCAAAGGGAAGGTGCCTACAGTGTTCTCTGCTGCAAATGGGTGCTATGCATGTTAAGGGAGGAAAAACTCACTGGGTACCTTATAGGACTGAGAAATGCTCTTCTAAGGCAGCAAACAGAGGTGCTGGAAATCACAATACCAAGGGGTGGCACAACCTGGGTATGGGCAAAATCCCAGGGACAGTTAGGCACTGCAGCATGTGGGACTGCTGTGGAATGGGCACCGCCCCAGGGGCCTTGCCAGCGGCTCTGCTGATGCTGCACCAGCTTGGAGCAGTGTTTGTGTGTCTGTGATCAGTCTCCAATGGTTTTGGTCCTGAATGGGAAGTGAAACTTCAGGAGAAATGCTGGTTGCTTTCGTGCGCAGAAATCGTCGGGCAGCACAGGCAGCGGCTCCGCTGGCTGACATGTGGCACTTTGGGCAGCTGGGCTGTTTTGGAAAGCAGGGAAGTGAGCCCCTGAAGGCAGTAATGTTATCCAACACACGAGGTCATCCCAGGAGCCTACAGTTCAGAGAAAAACATCCCTGAGGTGTGGTGAGAGGCTTGGTGGCCTCAGCCCCTTCAGGGCAGGGCGGGCTGTCAGTGCAGAGGGCTCCCAGGAAAAGTGGGGACTGCTGGGGACAGGAAAAGTGGGGACTGCTGGGGTTCTGATTTGCCACCACTGGGAGTCAAAGGGTACAGGGCAAGCTGTGGGTGAAGGGGCGCTTGGATCTCTTTCCTCTGCAGTCATTCCCCATCAGAACCTCCTGTGGGGCATTGCAGCATTTACAAAGCTCAGGACTTTTTGTTCTCCAGGAAGTTTCTGAACTTGCTGGCCCAACATGGGTGTTGGAGGGGGGAGTGGTTCTTCTGGAGGCTGTTTCCTCTCTTTTTTTCATAATAACTTGTACATCCCCCTCATGTGTGGGTGGTTGATGTGACACAGGAAAGGGTGGGCCATGCTGGGCTGGTGATGTGACTCACACATCATCCATCTTCCAGTGTAAGCAGTGGTCCTGCTGTCTTCAGCAGCAACCATAATTAAATATTTGTACACAATAGCTGACGGGGCTGAACTGGGAGCAAGAGACCAAAGCAACTGAAGATCAGTGCCTGACACCAGCCAGGATGCTGGGGACAGAGACAGGCATGGTTTTCTACACAGGGACAAGAAAAGCTGATATGATGGTGGATTTTAGTGAAAGACAAGGCAATTTCTCAGAACTAAGGGTGACCATCTCACAATGTGCAATGCATTACTTCTAGCTCAAGAGAAATGTGTGTTGACCCCAGTCACAAGAGAAAAAGAGGAATTTCTATGAGAGTTTCAAATTATTAAAAAAGTAATGCACACTTATTCTGTGTCAACAATGTCTAGTAACTCTTAAAAGAAGTAACATCACAAAATAAAAAATACTTGAGCTGGATCAGCAGAGTATTTAAAATGTGGAGATAGGAATGCTAATAAGAAGCAGCCCATTCTCTTCTTATTTCATTCCACAAAAGCCATAATCCAGCCATTGAAAGCTATGTTAATTTGAAAATAATTAAGTCTCTTTAAGATGCATATTCGGAGGCAAAAAAAAAGAATTATAAAATTAGTGCAAATTTAAAGTTGGAAAGTGTAAAAGGTGGTCAAAAGAAGCGTAAGGAAAAAATCATGGCCAGGGAGTTAAGAAGAGAAAGAAGAATGTAAGATCTTGAGCCCAAGTGGAAGCCTGGCAGCACTGTTGGGCCATTGCAAGTCTGTGTATTCAAACTATCAACAATGACAAAGCTGAAAAGTGTCAGTCCCTGGTCCATCTTTTTTTTTCCCCAAAAGACAAGAAAATGCCTTCACATCATGTGATAGTCAAGCATATTCAAACAAAAATTTAGCAGGTAATCCGAGGAGGAGGGGAAGCCTCCTTGAGCTCACTGGATATTTTCTGATGAAACTTCAAGCTTTGTGGATAATGGCAATAAATCTTCTCCAGTTAAAATATAGTTTGATGGCTAGTAGGAAATTAATGCCAGAGGTTTCCTGACAGGAAATTGATGTAACTGATAACAGTTTTCTCTTCTGATTTGAAAAACATCTTTGATGTGAGAATTGTAAAGAAATGAGTATGAGTACAAGCAGGATACAGGCTTAAAAGTCCGGTAACCATCATATAAATGTGAAAAAAACCTATCTAAAGGTATTGTGTCAGCAGCATCCTGACACTTGCTGGTTGTATTTAAGAATATTGAGTATCTGGGTCTGACTGCTGTGATGCAAGCCAGAAAAATATCTTCCTACAGAGAGATTATTTAATGAGCTGGGCAGAGAGATTATTCAATGGGCATTGGACTTGGTGGGGGCAGTGTATGACACCAGGGAGATGGGCTGTGAGGCCAAGGAGGGAGGGGGTGTCAGTGCCTTGCAGAGAGGGAGGCTGAGCACCATCCCCAGCCCTACAGCGTGGGAAGGTCTCTGACGGGGGAACCTGCTTTGTGCATGGCGACTGGGGCACTTGGTGTGGCAGTCTGGGCCACTGGGGCTCAGGCCAGAACCTCTGGACAACACCTCTCCAGCAGAAACTGCACTGCAGGGCCAGGGGGATGCCGGGGCACAAAGACCCTCTGTGCTGCAGGCAGCTGTGGAGAGGAGAGAAATGTGTGCTGCCTGCTCCTTTGTATCCATCCCCTGCTCTTATTGCTCAGCTTTTGCTGCCTCCAGCACCCAGCAGCTCTCCAGGATTT
>NW_005054300.1:6484825-6504756 GCF_000277835.1 Geospiza fortis | reverse complement strand
CCCTGTGTCTTGTGCAATTTCTCAGGGCTGTATCCCAGCCACAACACTAAAAGCAGCAAAAGGATGAGGAATTCCCACACCAAGCAGTGCTGCACACATGGATAGCACCCAGCAGGGTGGCTGCCATGGCTGAATTATGTCTGAACAAAACCTGGGGCTTCGTTGGGCAAAGGAGGGAGCACCTTTGTACAACTGCATCTGTATCCCACGGGGAGAGCACATGCACTGCATTGGCTTTGCTGACAGCATAACTTATGAGTGCATTGTCCCCTTTTTGCTGATCCCCCTCCTTCTGAACCAAGGAAACGGAACTGGGAGAAAATCCAGGAGCCACCCTCATCCTGAGGCAGGATTGGCTACACCAGTGCTGGCAGACAGAAATGTCATTTGTCTGAAGACAATTAATGAGCCTTCTTTACTCTTCTTTTTTTGCAAACTTGACAATTCAATTCCTTCAATCTTTCCTCATAGGTCAAGCTTTTAGGCTTGTGATCTTTCTTGCTCTCTTCTGGAGTTTCTCCAAGTGGTCAACATCTTTCCTGAAAGGCAGTGTCCAAAACTGGTCATAGAACCTCACAGGAGGATTTACCAGCTTTAGATGGAGGCAAAGATTACTATAAACTGCTGTAGCTGCAATAACGTTTTCTCTGGAAAAGCTACTTAACAGATTGCTCACCACCCTGTCCTTGGGTGATGGCTCTTCCCTAAATGTCATATTTGCTCTTGTCCTTAAGTGAGTTAGATGTTTTCACCAGGCTCTCACCTATTTGTCAAATTTATTTTCAGTTCCAGCCCTAGGTATCAGTGTGCTTTGCTCCCAGCTTGGTGCTGTCTCAGATACAGGCACACTCTGTGTCTTCCAGCTCAACGAATGCACAGGTATGTGTGCACATGGCACAGTTCAAGCTGCCAAGCTGTATAGCCCAAATTCATAGGACTCTGTGGGTTTTGAGACATGTAGGGATGCATGATTTCAGTATCAAATATATCTGAGAGACAGCATCCAAAAAACTCATTATACTGTTTGGATTATCAGTTTCACTGACACTTCCGTGTTTGTACTTCAGCACTTACAAGTATTTCATCTGGAAAAATATAACCCAGTAAATGTGTATTTATAATTCTACATAGCACTACAAGGAGGGGCAGAGATCACACCAGTATTTAGGCCACAGTCTTTACCATATGAATTATTAAAACTTGGAGCAGAGTCTCCCACACTGTTCCATGTAACAGTTGTAAAAAGTGATGTACAAGCCTGATCTGGAGCTTGAATTCTATAAATTCTATAAAGCCCCTTAAACCAAAGCCATTGACTTACTGTATATGCACTTGTATGTAAATTCTAAGCCAAACCTGAGCCTCTTGACAGCCTAAGAAAAGGCTTTTCTAATATGCTGGCCTGAAACAGGTGGTTTACATTACTTTGCAGCAAAGTCTTCCTAGGTAACTTGGATACAAGCATGTTGAAATGAAAAAGGCAGATGAAGAATGAGTAAGAAGTCAGTTGGGGACAGGGAAAATTTCATAAAAGGGTTGATAAATGAAGCAGTGTGGGTCTTCTGAGTGTTTATGCACTCAGATTTTTGGTTATGGTGAGTGAAGACAGGAGGGTAATGTGCATCAAACCCTGAACCCTGCAAGTTCAGCAACCTCACAGAGTAATCAGTGAGACAATTTCAGGCAATTCAGCCTGTAAAACTTCGTTACTACTGAAATCTCATTTTCACTCACCAGGAGGATGATGGGTGTGTCTCCTCTCCACGTTGAACAGCAGCACTGACTGCTCCCATGCCCTTCCCCTACCATCACTGCCAGCAGAACTCCACAGACACAAACTCCTGCAGTTAGAAAATGTGCACAGGCTGCATCACCAGAGCCCCTCTCTCCTGGGTGGGTTTGCTGAGTTCGCATGAGAGGTTCTGGGCTGACTTAGCACAGCCTGTGCTGCAGGATGACCATGTTTCTGAAGTAGTACTCACTTCATTTAGGCTGGGACTGTATCATCCCTTGTGTTCACTGCTGTGCAAGGCCAGTCTCCTTGCAGCTCTGGTCAGAATGCTCCATAAAAATATAAGCAAGTAATTCTACATGCAGAGAAGTGATGCAGGACTCCTCAGTTAGACAATGCTGGGAAAGACAAAAATCCAGAAAGGATCATTTCTTACAAATTGACTGAGAATAAATTCTCTTAGGACTGGACATTTCAGAAGTTGTGAGATAGAAGTGGGAGAAAGGCAGAGAGAACAGACTGACAATAAATAAATTAAGGCTGAAAATGGGAACGTTTCTGACCACAGAGAGAAGAGCTGAGAGGATAAAGGTGATAGTGGGAACTGTCTCTGTCAGTGTGGAACTTGTGCAGTGGAAAGGAGATGGCCTTGCAGTACAAATTCTTGTGATCCCTCCTGTAACAGACTGAGCATGAACATCCAAGTGAAAATCAAACATCAGCTTTACCTGTTGTGCAAAGTCAGAGCTTACAAAAACATTTGTATTTATTAGAGATGATGGGTCACAGTGAGAACCAAGCATGGCTTTGGTCTATGTTCAGCATCTTTTCTGCTTGACATTCCTAATGTCACTCCTTAAACAAGCCTTAGTCTCTGCTTATTGCACGTCTAAAAGCAGCTGGTTGCCCGATTCCTTTTAACTTATGTTAGTAAGTCTTGTTTGGTGAGAAGGGAGTTGAGGGTGGGCAGCCTTGGCTGTGAGTGACATCTCCTGGCATGCAGAGGTGCTGTTGATTTAGTGTAGTTTGGCCAGAGGGGCCATTTCCTATTTGTCTTGAGCTCTGGAAGACACAAGAGTCAAATCTGCTTCCTTGCCTTCACACAGAGCTGCCTCCCACGCTGGTGTGGTCCTTCCTGGTTATTCACTAAGAGCGACAGGGTTTCCACAGCAAAATTGCTGCCACCTGCAGTGACTGACAACATCCTCCCAGTTCTCTGTCTTGGAGACAGAAAGGATGTTAGATCTGTTCATGTTTTGGGGCCATCACTGGATGGAACCAGTGGTAGCCCCTACAAAAAAGCAAAGAGACCAAAACTGGAAACAGACAGAGATGCCTGAGCAGCTGGGCTGTGCTCCAGCATCTGGAGAGTGCTCAGTGCCCGTGCAGCCGGGCAGGGCTCCAGCATCAAGCAGCTCTGAGCTCTAAGAGGAGAAAAGCAGCATCATTTCTATGCCTCCTTATGGCCCTGTGGGATGTTTTAGTCACTGCACACAGTGGGCAGTGTGAGAGAAAGAGTAGAGATCTGTCTCTGCTGGGATTCTGACTGGGCACGGGGACAGAAGATCATATCTGCTTAATCTTTAGCTGAGGAAAACTGCTAGTGGAAGGAAAACCCTGGGGCCTGGCAATCAGTCAAGTACTGCTCCACTTGGTGGACACTGGGGAGTGTTTGCATGGCATTCAGCAGTGAGAATGTGAAACTCTAAGGAGCTGGAGGAAGCTGGAATAGCTTAATTGTTTCGTCCCTGCAGAACCTGCAATTACACCTAGAGCTGATGCAGGTAACCAAGTGCACAGAAAAGGGAACTAATTGAAATACCTTACCTTTCTGAACAAACAGCAAGTGAATTTTAACTACATTGAATTCTTTAGATAGATTTGCAGTGTTGGTTTTTGTTTGGATTTTTAAAAATAAGTTTGTCTTTTTTAAATAAGTCTGTCAAGTATTCAAGTCTGTACACTTTGAGTGCTCTTTGGAAGGTTATTACTTTGTTACATTACCTTCTGGATTATGCTTAGCACCTTGTACCTTTTCTTGTATGAATCATTTCAATGAAGTGCTTCTCGGTAGCATTAGAGTTCACAGAGATGGATGGTGTGGTATGGGATACAGCAATGAAGTCACTATATACAAACCCCAGAGTCCTGAAAAGTGCTCATGATACTGAACTAAAATTCAGGCAAAAGTCATATTCAGGGTTAAGAAAATAACATGCCTTGGCAAAAAAATTACTGATCTCAGGCCACAGGTGGGATGCAGACAATTATCATTATGTCTCTGCCTTCGGACAAGGGCTTTCTAGTTCATAATTGGGATGATCCATTACAGTGAGAACAGTGCTCCTGCTTTGCTGCCAATGCTGCCACTTTCAGAGCATGGCTGCTGAAAAGATACAGCAGTCTGACAATACCCATCACAACAGGAAATCTGAAAATCTTAGAACTTGTGCAAAGTCATATGTCCTTCATTCCTATGACTGCAAACACGTAACAAATTTGTTCATGGCTGCCTCTGGGCAAGATCTCAGAGGAACGGTGGCAACAAATCTGTGGATGTGCTGTGCAACTGTCAGCAGCAGTTTCAGTTTTCAGGCACGCTAACTTCATATCTATACTGTGCAGCTAATTTTAATTATAGCATCTGCTTTAATTCGTTTTTCTAGGGTTAAAATAGTTTTTGTTCAACAGACATGCTCAGTGCTACCATAACCTGAGCCAACTACTCTCTCCAATGAGAAGGAAGGTCTCCCAGCTGTCATGCTCTGCTGTTTCTAATCACTTCAAGCCCTGAGTTCTGGGCGTTTTTGAATAGAGTTGGATAAAATACATTCTTACTTCCTACTGTCTGGTATGTGCACTAGGTTATTTTTTTAAGCTGCATTCTTGGAAATATTGGCAAGCATGCTGGCCCTCTAATAGGCACTCACAAAATGCGAGCTTTACAAGCTTCCAAATTTCACAGTTAACCTCAGCAGATTTACACAGAGAGAGCACAGAGCTCCAGGCATTCCCAATGGGCCAGTGTTGCATTCCCAATGGGCCTGTCTGAGGCATCTTCAAAGCAAGCCCCACTGGCACTTTTAGGTTCCATTTTCTCTAAGGTAAGAAGATGTTATTTGTCTGTGGTTAGAAATTTCTAGAGGTTTGTTGCTTCTTTTCACTTGGGCTAACTTCTGAGAATAACTTGAGGATTTAGGGTCATTTGTAAGGTCAGGTAACACTGTATAGTTCTGGAACCTGAGACTGCCTCTCAGAGCAGTTAGAAGCTGACCCAGTTCAGAACTTGAATGCTTTTCATATTTGCATGCATGATATGAAGTGCCAGGATGGATTTGGCACATTAATGTGGATCTGGAGGTCTGGAGACCTCTGGAACACAAATTCTGGTGCAGATCAGGTTCTCTCAGAGCATGATAATAGTTGATGTGGTTGCCTGTACCAAGGTATTGCCATCCTGAATGACTGTAATGTACTTCTAAACATCTCCTGGAGTGTTTGTGTAAAAGGAGAAGAGAAACAATTTCCCATGCGAGTCAGATGATCAGTGCTTTTGAGTCTGAAGCATCACTGTTGGTAGAAATGGTTTTCATGTTATAGTGGGAGCACATATGTCCCCTGGAGTTATTTGTTTTAAATGTTGACTTTACATCAAAGCTATAAATCTGGAAATTATGCTGATATCCTTTCTAGAGTTCCATGTAGGCAGATGGTATTTTATTAAACAGTTGAAAAATTGGCCAGGTCTAAGTTGTGAAATGAGGTTTTGACTGTGGGATACATGAAGGACTATCCAAAGCAGAAAAATGTGAAAGACAGCATCATGCTAGCCACTAACAAGTGCAACTATATGTATTTTGGTTCTGAAAGCTCAGATGACATATTGGTTGTGAATTATTTTCATCAGCCATAAGTGGCCTTTTTTACAGAATTCTATTGCTAACCATGTATAGTAAACCACAAAAATCTTAATCTGTTAGATAGGTTATCCCAAATATGCCTGTAACATTTAAGGAATTAGAGTGGTACAAGTTCTGCAAAGTGTGTGATTTGTCATACTGTGCCAATTCTGCAAACACAGGCCATTCATAACCTCGTGGGCAAAGGCAGATATTCATAGGGAAAAAGGACTACAGGAACATGCCAAAAGACATGCCTTTGGGGTGTGAGGAAGGATGGGCTACTGGGATACTAACATCCTTCTCCTGCTCTAGTCACAGGTACCAAACCAAAGATGTCCTCAACAAGAACGATTCTACTCATCCTGGGATTCCTCTCCACTTTGGCTGTAATTGCTTTAATTGCTGTAGCAGTGACCCAAAACCAGCCACTTCCGAAGAATATTAAGGTATTACAAGCTGGTACCCTTAGAGGAAAACAGCATGGGGGTTTAGGTGTCCATAGTGCTCACAGACATGTTGCTGCCCTTGCTGGCTCTGGCTAACCTCTTTTTCTGGCTCCATGCACCTCAACATCTTTTTTTACATCTTTGTGGGAAAACCAGTTACAGCTTCACAGGGAATCATCTCTTAAGTCACCAGTCCCAGCTTCGCGGTTTCTCTTCTCCTGTTTCCTTTGCCGCGAGCTTTGCACTGAAGCTCTGCTGAGAGAAGCAAGGGCACACACAGTCCCACAGCTGCCAGACAGAGGGGCTGTGTGTGCCTGGTCCTCAGGGGAGGCCAGCACACAGTGCCTCAGGTGTGACGTGGGCTCTGCTCTGCCCGCAGTATGGGATCGTGCTGGATGCGGGATCGTCGCACACCAACCTCTACGTGTACGAGTGGCCAGCAGAGAAGGAGAACGACACCGGGGTGGTGAAGCAGGTGGAGGTGTGTAAAGTTGAAGGTAAGAGGAGAAAAAGGAGCTGGGGAAGGGGCATGGGATGAAGAAGAGATAATGTAATAAAAGGGTGAGGGAGGAGAAATCTAGAGGAAGAGGCCAATAGTAGAAACAGTGTTACACCTATGAGATAATGCATCTCACTGGTTCCCATAGAGAGCTGTTTGTGCCTGACCTTCCTGGGGAAAAAAATGCATCCACTTTTTCCCTTGTTTTCGGGATGCTTGGAATTAATTGCTTTTTGGAAAGAACTACACCAAAGAATGTACTTAAATAAAATGTCTGCATGCACTCTTGCTAAAGTGCTGATGAAAGCAATGAGAGGAGAGAGCATGGTTTGCTCTTTTTCAAGGCTTCTGTGCAAGCTTGTGGCTCACGGTTGCTCAACTTGTGCGTGTCATGGTGCTTTTTTAATTCTATTTAATTGCTGTGTAGATACTGTATGGTTTAGGAAGGCATAAATGAAGCCCAGGGGTGCACATAACAAGGAACAGCACAGACCATCATGGATTGCTGCATTCTGAGATGCTGTTAGACCTGCCTGGGGCCTTTTCAGGCCTCTGCAGTGCAGGAGAGAGCCCTACTGCTATGAAGCTGCTGCGATAGCTGCTCAGTGCTGCAGCATCCCACGTCACGAGCAGCACACTGAGCATACAGCAAGCTGGAGCAAATGGGGCTTCACTGCTGCCATGCAGGCACTGGTCCTGGGGCAGAACCAGGGGACACATGGCAGAGAGGGACAATGATTTTTTCCTTGGGTTATCATGAGACACAATAGCTGCAGAACACCCAGTGTTGTAGTGTGAGCAGAAAGTACACAAACAAATGACAGCATCTGCCCCCAGAGGAGCCAGCATGGAAGGGTCAGGGATTTTCAGGCACAGATCCAGGGTACACCCAGGCAGACTCAGAGAAGAGACTGCAGATGTTCAGGGCATGCTAAAGAAATGGCTTGTCTCAGCCCTCGTTGCTAGTTCATAGCCTGCCTTGCAGAGAAAGGGTGGCAGATGCTGGGCACTGTGACCACCCACTATGTGCATTGGGCTTAGCTGGTGCTGTAGGATTTCTAAAGCTCCTCAGAAATGGGATGGTTGAATCCAATTCTGCTGCCTGTGATACAGTTTGGCACACCCGCTCATGACAGCATTCTGGCATTATGCTTGGAGTCTGAACTATAAACTATAAACTTCTTACAGGCCCTGGGATCTCAGGTTACTCCCATGCCACAGAGAAGGCAGGTCCCTCTCTGGCACAGTGCCTACAACAAGCAAAAGAGGTGATTCCCTCAGCACAGCACAAAGAGACACCCGTCTACCTCGGAGCAACTGCTGGCATGCGGCTTCTCAGGTACTGCAGGGCTTGTCCCCTTCTCCTGAAGCACTGCACCTGGGACCACTGTGGATGTGCAGTGGGGGCCTCTGGGGGACAGTCCTTGGACACACTGCCAGCTCACACCGCCCCCAGATAGCCTCCTCTGCTGCTGATCTCTCTGAGCCCCAAGTCCCCTGGACTTCTCCATTGCTTCCCCACTCACTCCATCCCTCCATCATCTCCTGCATCCACATGCAGCACAGAGACACCAGGAGATCAGCAGTGCCCAGGCTGATGCCCTGACATCCCCATAATAAGGGGATGCTCAAACATCTCCATAGTCTGGTATTAGGCCCAGATTTTTGAGCCCAAATATGTTGCTACGCCCCACAGACGGCCATCAGAGGCTAAGGTAATTTTATAATCACAACCTCCTTCAATTTGTGATTTTCAGGAGGGTGACCCAGACCTCTCCTGGCTAGGACAGGGAACTGATCTTTGGTATATATTGCCTGGGAAATCTTCCTGGGGATATCTACTGGATTTCTTCTCTAATGAAACAGTAAAGAGGTGACAGTAAAGAGGAGTCTCCACAGTGCAATTCCTGTCAGAATACATGCTACAGAACAAGGGCTCTGGTCTGTGCTCCAAGTACCTACCCCTCCCAGCTGCAGGGTCTGTAAGTGTCAGAGTTGGTGGCAGCTGTGCTGTCAAGGTGTGACAGAGATGACCATGGATGACCCACACAAATGACCGACCTCTGATCATTGACCCTTGGTGGGGAGTTGCAGCCTGCCTGCTCAGAATGAAGCACATAGAGAGCTGTCAGCCAGAGTTACTCCATCCTTTCTTCTGTTCATCCAGGTTGCAGAATGAAAGTGCAGCAGACAAAGTCTTGTCCTCAGTAGGAAACACACTACGCTCAGCTCCCTTCAACTTCCAGGGTGCCAGAATCATCACTGGTCAGGAAGAAGGAGCCTATGGATGGATCACCATTAACTACCTTCTGGGCAATTTCAAGCAGGTAGTTTATCTATAGCAAGACATTTGAATGATTGGCTTGCAGCACTTTGTAAGTCCTGCCTTGCAAGAAGGTGTCACAGACACTCTCTTCCCTTGTAAGCCATTTACCAGGGATCAGGAAGCTGCACATCTTGCCTCAGCAGTTGCTGTGAGTACATCCTGATACTTAGTGGTATCAGGATGCACCACTATAATTAGGCTTCAAGCACTGAAATAAAACACCAGCATCTTCAATCATTTTGCTTGGGTACAGCATCCTTTTCATTTCCTGATCTAAAATACTTCTGTTTCTGAAAAGTTTGACTATGGTTCTTTCCTGTTGAGCTTATAAATGTTCTGAGAGCTGAAACAGTAAGTGGACTGTTTTTTCTCATAACAATAGTATTAGATTTCATATTCTTTGCCCTCCTGCAAACACTTGGACATTATCCATCTTCTGTATTTACAAACTTGCATTTTTCTTATATCTTGTTCCAGCTCTCATCTCATGCCCCCTCCAGGACTTCCCATGTTTCCTGTGTTCTGTGCTTCTGCTTCTCTCCTCATAGTTCTTTCTCTTTTTTTTTATTTCTCCAAAATAAATCTTCTCCATGCCCAATATATCTGGTTTACTTTGATTATTTTTCTTCCCCAAGTCTGGCTGGAAAAAGCTTCTACACTCCCTGAAATCCTTAAGTGAGACATCAGGAGCACTAGACCTTGGAGGAGCCTCCACACAGATTACCTTTGAATCAAAGGACCTCACTTCTGAGTCCCCAGAGAACCAGCTCTACTTCCGTCTCTACGGCAAGGATTACCAAGTGTACACCCACAGCTTTCTCTGCTATGGGAAGGATCAGGCTCTGCAGCAGAAACTGGCCAGGGATCTACAGGCAAGTACATCTACATCTGTAATTGAACAATCCTGGACTCTCCCAGCTTTGGGATACTGGTGCTGTAAAAGTTGCTGTGTCCCAGCTCACCTCTTAGTCTGGATTAGGGAAATGTCATTGTTCTCCATACAAACTACCAATTTGAGATGCCTTGATTCTTGGGCATGGGGTAGCAAGAGAACTGCATTTAACTGAAGTACTCAGGGGAGGTGACATTTTACCATCTCTGAGAAACCCAAATCAACAGCTTCACAAACTGTGACTTAAAATAATTTACCCAGGTCCTACAGGGAGGCTGTGGCAGTACCCACATCTTCCCCTGTGCAGCCAGTGCCTTAAGCCATCCTTATCCCTTTGATGTGATGTGTGCACCTGGATGTGATGTACTGTGCCACCCTTCCTTGTGGCTCTTTCCCAGGGTGTTATTCTAGAGCAAAGTGTAACAGTTTGGATTGATTTTTACTTTCAGACCGTGGAGAACAGCAATCTATTCGACCCATGCTTTCACAAGGGTTATGAGAGGACTATAAATATTAGTGACTTCTTCAAAAACCCTTGCACATCAGACAAGAAAAAGCAATTACCTTTCAGCCAGCTGTACATAAAGGGAGAGGGGGACTATCAGAAGTGCCGAGAAAGCATCCAGAAACTCTTCAACAAAAGCAATTGTCCTTACTCCAGTTGCTCCTTCAATGGGATATACCTACCTCCATTACAAGGGGATTTTGGGGTGAGTCTTCACTCATTCTTCAACTATCTGTGATCCAGAATGTCAGACGAGCAGAAATTCAGAGTAATGCTAGAGCACATTCTTCATGACTGAGGCAGGAAATCATTTACAAGATGGCTTTTTGGACATGTAACTACGAAAGCAGTGCTGCACTTGCTGTGAGGACAGACATGCTAAGAGCTACCCCAGTAAATACTGGCCTACCAGCACTGCACTGCTCCCATTCTAACCCATCTCCTTGGGCTGCTGTGTTTACTCACTTTTTAAGCAGTCCAGCACCAGAGGCAGGAGAGCCTGCTGTAGGCAGGAACACTGCTCCTGCAAACGTTGTCTCCTGAGGGCAGAGGTGCCACCAGACCTGAAATTCACCCAGCAGTGTCTGAGTGCTACCAGTGAAACCAGTCAGCTCACCTATCTGCTTCCCAGACATGATGAGGAGACAGTGCACACTCTGAACACACATTATGCGTGACACCATGCTGACCATCACTCCTAGAGCTGCAAAGAGCTGCTCAGTGATTGTGAGGCTTTCCAGGGAACTGCTAGTACAATCTTGCCCTGTTCCTAAGCTGCCTCCTACCTATCAGCTACTGGTCATGGTCAGAGATGGGGTTTGTGGACCTTGGATTATATGATGGGGCTCTGTACAATCCTTTCAGACCTTCACCTCTGCTTTTTGTGGTGATACTCGTTGCGCACTCATTTCATTCAGTTGCCAAAATGGGATCATGGTTGTGATGGCAATCAGCATTCACTGTGTGCCACTGGCACACATAA
This sequence comes from Geospiza fortis, assembly GCF_000277835.1. NCBI lineage: Eukaryota > Metazoa > Chordata > Aves > Passeriformes > Thraupidae > Geospiza > Geospiza fortis. The sequence continues at coordinate 6,493,472 of NW_005054300.1, read as the reverse complement.
AGCAGAGAGCTCACAGAAGTTCTTCAGGATATTATAATTCCTACCTCCATCTCTCAGCAGCTCTGAGCCATATCCCTCAAAATGACATCACTCTTGAAAACATTCCTGCTCTTGTGTGTGTGATTTTTCTTCTTATATTTCTCTATCTATAAACAAACTCATTTTCTTTTGTGGGATTTGTGGCTTAGTCAGATTAAAAAAATCTTTCTCCTTCAGGCTTTTTCTGCTTTCTATTTTGTGATGAACTTTTTGAACCTGACCAGTGAACCAAACCCCCTTGCCCTGAACAAAGTGATCAGCACCATTGAGAGCTTCTGTGCCCAGCCTTGGCAAGAGGTGAGCCATGCTTGTTGCAGTAGACTGGGGCTGCTGATACTTTTCTGTGGGATAAATGCCTGGGATTAATTTCCAGAGCAAGATGGGGAAGATCCCCCCAGCACCTGCAGTGGATGCTCAGGCACAAGCTGAAGCAGTGGGAAGGTGCATTTAACAGTCTGGTGATTGCCTCCTTCCCTAGGTGAAGACAGCATATCACCACATCAAAGAAAAGTACCTGAGTGAATATTGCTTCTCTGGAGCCTACATCCTCTCTCTCCTGGAAAATGGCTATGGGTTCACTGAAGACAACTGGCAAATGATCCACTTCCTTGGAAAGGTGTGTTTCATGGTGGGGAGGGCTCTACCCCAGCAGTTCTCTGCAGCCTCTGCCACACAGCCTGGCCCTGAGGTGCCACTGCTCAGGCAATGCCCTAGGCAGCCTCCCAGCACTGATTCTGCTCTTCTGTTTCAGATTGGCAGCAGTGATGCAGGTTGGACCCTGGGCTACATGCTGAACCTGACCAACATGATCCCTGCAGAGCAGCCAGCCGGGCCCCCTCTCTCCCACGGCAGCTACGTGGGGCTGATGGTGCTGTGCTCCCTTGTGCTGGTGTCTGTGCTCCTGTTTGCCTGGCTTCTCTTCCACAAGCCCAAGTGCCTGCAGAAGGGGATTGTTTAGGAAGAACCTGAAGGCGAGAGGAGCCATGTCATCCTGGCTGCTCAGGGCTAGGAGACCCCAGCAGAGCAGGCTGTACTGCAGAGTCCCTCTCACTGAAGCTTCTGACTGTACAACAAGGGCATTTATTTCTTCTGAATCACACTTGCACTGACAGATGTTGGGACATCAGGCTCGCCACCTTCTCTGCCAAGGACAGACAAGCTCGTGTCCCCTCCTTGAGTGGGTCGTACTTTCATTCAAGGAAACTTTGCTGCTTGTTGGTTTCTGCCTTGTGCACAGCATTATAAAGAGAAAAGTGGCAGAAATCTTTGGGAGCCAGTGCTCCTGCAAGGGTTATCTCAGGGTCACACATCCCACTGAGCTCTTGGGAGCTGTCACACACAGGGTGATCCTGCTCCTTCTCCACTGAAGCTGTTCCCAGGAGCCCTTTCTGCACCAGCACGCCTCTGCTGCCCTCCCTGCGCCCTGAGCTCTAGCAGCCCTACAGCTGGGTACAGCCCTTGCACCTGGCTGGCCCCTGAAGGTGGGTCAGGCTCCCAAATGCCACTCTGGGAAAAGAAGGGATGAGGATGAAGAAACTGAGCATGCTCGTGGTCATCAGCCCTTAGCTGGGCTCTGTCTGCTGTCAGCTCCTTTTGCAGGTGGCAAAATGCCTTTTCCCCACGTCTTCCTGATGTTGTTGCTGGACCAAAGCTGGCTCACTGTTGCACTGAGCCATTCCCGTGTCCCTAAGGTACATCAAGCCACAAGTTCCCAACCAGGCATTGCTGCTTTTTGTAGGAAGAGCTTGTATTGGCCCAGGTTCCTTGGCCAATAGCGACTGTCTGTGCCTGCAGGGACCCTGGTGTGATCAGTGTGCCCTTGGGTATAACCCACTAAAGCAATCCAGGGTCACTGTGCTGATAACACAGCAGCCTCCAATCTAGGGAAAGTGTTTATTAGTTAATGTTCCTGTAGGCAGCTGGCAGCATTTAACCAGCATGAGAACGCACAGATTGAACCACGCTTTCCACCAGCAAAATTAGTGAAGATTTGCCTTTCCTCATAGCACAGGCTTATCCTATGGCCACAAGACCCAGGGCTTGTGAGTGCACATATTGCAGCCCACACAACTAGGACGATGCCCCTGATTGAGTCTATGAATCACTTTCTCCCATTTTTCTGTTTCTTGGTCCAAAAAAAAGAGAGGTAAGTCAGAAATCCATTTTTTTAAAAACACTCAGAAACCACTGGTGCCTGTCTACCTCCCACAAAATCTCAGAAATCTCTTCTCCTAAGGACCTGTAAATGTGGAGGCAAAAAGGAAGCAGATATTGTAGAGAGGAAGGCATAGCAAAGACCTCTTTCCCCAAGGAGAGGTGCAGGCAGTGTGGAGGGGGTCAGGATGTGCAACCCCAACAATGCCTTCTGCTTCAGGCAAGCACAGACATAGAGCTCTCCCAGTCTGTCCCTCTGCATAGTCCAGGCTGGAAAATGTCACCCAGTTATTTCTACTTCATGCCTGGAAGTAGAAGCCCTAAAATATTGAAGGACCTAAAGGTAAGGGAAAAATCTACCCTGTCCTAAGATCTTTGGGCAGATCATTGTTCTTCTGAAAACCTGTGTCTTATATTTGCTCTGAATTAGGTGGCTTCAGCTTCTGTTGGATCTTGTTCTGCCCATTTCCAAAAGACTGAGTAACTCTGCTATTAAAATCCCTTTTTCTTTGGTGGTGCTTGCAAGTTGTCATTATATCATATTAAATAGATTGGTTTTCAATCTGTAAAGTGGTCTCTGCTGACCTCACTTGCAGCTCTTGACTCCACTTCTTTTAAAAGTTGTACATCTTTCTGAAACTTGGACACCAAAGTTTTCAGCAGGTAGTTGAGTCACTAATAGTGTATATATCTGGTTTTGATCTATGCTTTATGTTATCCATTCATATATCTCTGGTCCAGGTCTGTTCACTTAAGAGAAAGTTTTCAGGCTTTCGAGTCCAGCAGGACTATTGCAACTTGGTCTTTTTTCCCAGTCATGGCATTTCAGAACAGCCTTTGTCTCACATCCTACATCACTGTCTCTCAATACGAGCCATTTTTCCTCCTGTGTGGCTCCACTGAAACACATATTATTCAAAGAATATTGCCCCAAGCAGATTATCCACTTCAATCTGCAAATGACCTTTCACCAGCAGTGAGTCCACTGACCAGTTTCTGTTTATCTGCAAATACACTCTGATGTCAGAATTCAGCTAGGGATGCAGCCTTCCTTCTGTTGTTTGCAGCAAAGATAGGTAGATGAGAGATGAGCAGCAGGTTTTGGCTGGCAGGCATGCAGGAGAAACATGTGGTCTTCTTCTGCCCAGACAGCCTCATGTGCAGCACAGCCCATCACATGCCACCTTCCTTGCATACGGAGCCCCTGTAGCCGAGCAGAGCCCTGGAGAAGCCCCCCAGGTGAGCTGGTGCATCCGTCCTTCCCGTGAACAGCATGGAAACCTGCAGAGGGGCCCTTCCTCTCCTGAGACCTCCTGCTCAGCTGTGCCCGTGATGAGAACTAGCAGATCCATTAGGACATGTCAGAAACTGATGCAAAAACTTCATGTGGAAGTTGATGTGGAAAGAAAGCTTGTTCCAGTCTGCTCTTCTTGTCCATGCTAAAGATTTATGTCAAAGGAAAATGTCAAATATCTGGGAGAAGAGCTTTTACAATGTTTTGTATCTTCATTGCAAGTCCCATAGTATTAATACTGTTAGCTCCTGATTCTGGAGCCAGGTGAGCAGACATCTCCACTTGCTCCTGCTGTCTTAATTATCTCACTTTTTGGTTTGAGTTTTGGGTTTTTTTAAGCTTTAAATATGACTTGAATGCAACCAAAAGGGCCTGAACTAAGATAAATGCAAAATATGTTACAATATTTTTAAACCTTATGACTTTTAGACCCCATTCATAAATCAATCTCTCCAGGATAAGAACTTCTGAGGTGACAACATGCCAGTTGAGCAACCTGAGGCTTCAGGAATCAGTTGACTGAAGGCATCCTGTCAGAGTGAAACCATTGCATGTCACTGCCTGGTAGTGAACATTCACAGAACAGCCTATGATTGTTTTCTCTACATTTCTCCTGTTATTGTAGGACTTTTTTTATGGAGGCCACTCAATATCTTTGGTCAAAGAGCTCAAGTTTATGAACATTAATTTATTTGCTTCTGTGTTTCATCTGATCCAGCTGTATTCAACTCAAATATGTGCTCCAGAGCCACCCAACATGTACATGAAGACCATTAATGATAGTGGAGGGACTTTCCAAATATGCCAGTAATAATGTATCATTTCTCTTGTTAATACAGTTGATCTGCCTCATTGATAATTATCTGTGCCTTATTTCTAATTTGATCGCTTCTGGCTTTAATTTCTAGACACTTCCTGCTTTACCATTTTGATTTTCCTGGGTAAAGCAGCTTTTAACATCACATGTTTGGTCTATCACATATTTACTCACTATTCAGCTCTGCTGCACTGCCAAGACTCCAGACCTTGGTCTCTCCTGAAGAGACGCCTCTCCTGGGCTGAGATGTGCCGCAGCAAGGTGGGATGAATGTCTCTGATTTAGGTTCAAATGTTGGTTGGTCCATTTTTGGGGAGGTTCCTCGCAGAGGGGAGCTTTGCAGGGTGCAAGAGCAGCCTGGTCTCACTGGGACTGATGACCTCTGTGAGCTCTGCCATATTCAGCTGAGTGTCAAGCGTGGGCACAGCTATTGGAACTTCTCAGAAGAGAGAGCCCAGGTACCTGCAGCACCCTCACCTCTTGCAGGAAAACTGCTCCCCACCACAAGCTCTAAGTACCTTAGATAAAGTTGCCTCTCCTCTGTGTACAGGCTACAGCAGATTTCTCCAGCCCTACAGCAAAGTACAGTGGGGCCTCCACTTGGAAGAAAGCTCTCAGAAGTGGGGCCATCACCTCTGCACTGGAAGGCTGATTTGAAGTGTTGGCGCTGGCCAGGGCTTTCCAGCTTCTCCCAGAGCAGTTCTGGGCGGATGTGTGCCCCTTCATTCTCCACCCCAATTCTTCCCATGCTCTGTGCCAGGCAGGATGTGCAGGCTCTGCAGGGCTGCCAGCTTTGTCACAGGCTCAACAGCCTGTTCAGGAGGGACTGGGGAGAGCACACTGAGGACAGCAGTCCCTGCCACCCAGGCCATGTGTTTTCTTTCCATGGCCCAACCCTGAAGAAATGGATCTTTGTTTTGATGTACACACAAGCCTCTGTATGCTTATCATAATAAAGACTTCTGAACTGACGCCAGAAAAGTTTTCATGCTGTTTTCCAGAAGATGAGAGTTTGCCAGTAGTGGAATGGAGCTTCTGGCACTAAACATGGAAAAGTCCTGAGATGTGATTTCCTCTCTTGCCAGTTCCCTGATGCTCTCCTAGGTCAGCTCTGAAGATCCCAGTGGATGGGTAGCATCCCCTCCTGGTAGAGAAATGCACTGTGGTCTTTCCCAGGCTCTGGGCACCTCACACAGGTTGCCTCACTCCTGGGAAGGCTGTTAGTGCCCAAACCACATCTTTCTTTGCCTTAGCTTCATCCTGACTTCCTCAAAGCAGTTTGCTCTCCCAAGAACTGTGAACTGGACAGAAGCAGTCCTCTGTTCTCATTTTCCTTCTCCCTCCCCAGGCAGCCCCACTGGCATCATGCTGGCACTGCAGCCCACCTTTCCACCCCCCTAACAGGTGAAGGACAGTGGGCCTGTGCCCCTGGCTCACAGGGCTGCGCGTCTCCGTGTGCAGCCACAGCCACAGCTCTGCCAAGGCAAACAATGCTTCTCACAGTTGTTATTTTTCTTTCAGCAAGAACTCCCCACAGTTTGCTGATTCTTATGGCTATTAGCTTGAACTTTCCTCAAATTTTCCAATCTTCCTCTGTTAACAATATGGCCAGAACTAAAGTGAACCCATCAGATGCAGTCTTTCCATGGTCAGTTCCAGCAGAATCAGCTCCTTGCTGACTGTGCCCATCAGCAATGCAAAGGTGGGGAGAATGGGCTTGCATTCACATTCCTCTCACTCTCACCACAGTGGCACAGAGCATTCCTTCTTCCCTTCCTTCTCCCACTGCCTCAAGGTCTCTCCATTTTTGCACATCTGGGTGGGGGGTGGGGGAGTGTATGATCCATCCCAGATGTATTAGCTGTATTTTCCAAATGAAGTTTTTATTTACTTCCTTCACTGTTTCTAAGTCCTAACATCTTCTATTGTTTGTTTCTGCTTTCATCAGTGTTTTCAAACATGTCCAGATTTATTATTGTCATTTTCCTAGAATGTGTAAAGGCCATGCTAGGTCAGATCAAACAGGCAGGGCATTGGCACTCGTCTCCAGCTGTGTGGTGAGCGAGGATTTAGAGGGATAGTTAGGCAAACAGCATAATCCTTTTCTTCTACACATCAGGGGTTTAGGAAATTTGTGATCAAATGATTACTTCAAGATCTGATAACTCTGACTCTGTTCTCTGTGAATTCATCTTATCCTCTTTTGCACTCATTTAACTTTCAGCTTTGATGATGTAATTTCAGGGTGTCTTTTGTGCAAAACTCTTTCCTTTTGTATGCTTTAAACCTGCTGCCTGATGACAGGCTGCCTCCATCCCTATGCTATGGATAACACTGACTAACTCTCCAGACCTAGTAGTGTGTGAGATGTGTTCTCCACCCACGTGAGATTTTGCCCATGGGCTCCTTTTTAGGCTCTAATGCTCTGGCATTTCTTTTTTTACTGTTGTTTCTCATATCAGTCTTGCTTGCCTCCATAGCAAAGTGAGAGTTTTCCTCATGTGTCCCTTGGCAGCACTGCAGTTCCAACTCTGCCGCTACTGTCCCAGGCTACTGAAAGGAGCCTAGGAAGGGAAAGGGGAGGGTGAAACTGGCCAAACATGGGGCTTGCACTATTTTACTATAGCCCTGCCTAGCACTCTCTGGCTGCCAAGTAACACTGGGTAGTGCTGGAAACCTGCCCATGACTCTTTCACATGGCCTTCATTGCTGAAGCCTGGGGAAAGAGCAGCTCCACGGGAACCCAGCAGCCCTGGGAGCAGGGATATGAAGGAGGTGAAGGCATTTCCCACTGCTGTTGTGGGCTGCCAGCTCTGCAAAATACCACCAGACACGTCTTGCTGTAGAGACAAGAACTGTCCTACCATACCCATGCTCTCCATGCCACAGCTTCAGCTACTTTGCCTTGGTTTCTGGCATGTGCTGGCAGCACTGACTCTTGTTGGCTAGCCGCGTTGCTCTCAGACTGGCTGACAAGCAGGGATGGGGAGGATGGGGCTTACCTAGGAGAAAGTATCAATATGGTTACTGCTATCTCTATGTATCTGTAATATTTTTCTTTTTCTGTTCATGTCTTCAAAAGGGTATTTTTTCAAAAACAGGGGTTAAGAGGGAACTGTGCAGGTGGGGCAGAAGACCAAGAAGGCAGAGGATCAAGGAGAGAATGACCACTATGATGGTGCTGGGGCAGAAGAATGCTGGATATGGTAAAGTCACAAGCAGGCAATCCATGTGCCTTGACCACCAGCCTGTACTGTTTGCATCAGAGGCTATCAACAGCAGCTAGAGGCTATAAACAGGGACCCTTGGTTTTACCAGTGCTCTTGCTGGAAAACTGAGGTAGAAAGACAGCAGCCCATGCAGATGTGGAGAACAGATAGGAAAGCACTGGCAAAGAAGCAAGCCTTGACACAGAAATTAGAGCAATGCAGCACAGATCCACCTCAAGGCTGAAGGGAAAGCAAATGTTTGGCATGGCACTGAGTATCCTGGGCAGCCCATTACTAGTGGCCAGAGGAACTCCTCTCTAGCATGGCCCAGATATAGCAGAATAGCATGCTCATGTTACCAAAGGGAGCCTTTCTCTTGGCCCGTCCAGCCGTGATGGTAAATTTTTCAGCTGTTTGTGTCAGGGCTGTCCTAGTAAATACCTCTGTCAGAGCCACTAGGCTGCTGGAGTTTTAGCCTTGTGGGGCAAGACTGCAAAGCAAGGCTGCCTCTGGCAGTGGGCAGAGAGCAGGGACCATGAAGTGTCTGCTGCCCACTGGGATAAGCATGGCAGAGGGATAGAGAGGAACCAGCTTCCCCTATATCCAGAAACAGTTTGTAATCCTTTGTTAGCAGACAGCAGGCCATTTTCATTGTCTATATGCAGTTAAGCAATGTCCTCCTGCCCAACGCCTGTCAGAGCTCTTTCTCGTGCCCCCTCCCAGAGCAGGGCGGGGTGATAGCAGACTGCTCGAGCGGAGCTCTCCGTGATGGTTCCTGCTCAGCAGACAACTCCTGCATCACATCCCACTCTGCTCTTCCCTCCCCCTGCACCGTCCCAGCTCGGCAGTTCGGGCAGCCAGCTGTGGCAAGGGCCATGCAGTCCCTGCCTCTGTTTATCCCGGGAGCAATGGCATCGCCGGGTGAGCAGGGCCGGGCAGAGGGGCCGACTGACCCGCGGCGGTGCCTCCTCAGTTTCCCCGGGAGATGGGGCAGGAGAGGAGGCGCGGAGCCGGGACCGGGCTGCGGGGAGGAGCGGTGGGAGTTGCCCGCGCCGGGCAGAGCTGCGGGGATCGTGCGGGCAGCGAGGCCGCCCGGCGCTGTCCCCATCCCCATCCCCCTGGGCTCCTGCCCCA
>NW_005054300.1:6483607-6484514 GCF_000277835.1 Geospiza fortis | reverse complement strand
CCCGGGGGGGGGGGAGCCGAGGCTGGGAGCTGGTCCGGGCGCCCGGCGCCGCGGGAGGATGGCGCGGTGGCTGCGGCCCCTCGTGGGAGCCCTGCTCCTGCTCGAGGGGGCGGCCGCCCTCAGCTTCCTCCACCATCGCTACGAGGAGCTGGTTCAGGCCCTGTTCCGCGTGCAGAGCCAGTGCCCCTACGTCACCCGCATCTACAGCATCGGCCGCAGCGTCGAGGGCCGGCACCTCTACGTGCTGGAGTTCAGCGACTACCCGGGCATCCACGAGCCCCGTGAGTACGGGGGGAAGGAGACAGCGGCCCCGAGAGGACCTTGGCACGCTCCCTGCCACGCGGCACTGCTGGGGCGCTGGGTGGGGGTATCTCCCTTTCCAGGCAGGGCTCCTGGCAGTGCCCAGGTGCCAGGCGACGCGGTCTCCGGCAGGGACCCCGCAGCCGGCCCAGGGACGCGCCCGGCCGGCCCGCACACATGCACCGTGCCGTGCACTGTGCTCGCGCAAGCTGCAGCGTGGCACAGGCGCGTACTTTGGACGGAGCTCTGAGTTTTCAGCTCAAGCTAATGCGAGAACGCAGGCAAATCCATCCCAGCACCCCGCCTGCCCTACCACGCTCTCCCTCCCAAAACAGTGTTGTCCAGGGGAGGAGAGCAGCATCCACCCTCTGCCCTGTGCTGCTGGGTGGTGACAGGACACAAAGTGTTCGGCCCTTCCTCCTGCAGACGGCAAACCCAGGAGGACGGCGAGCGGGGACCCCGGCAGACAGGGTGCCGGGCTCCTACAGCGCTCGCAGCCCGTGGGCAGTGCGGCCCCAGCGACAGGCTGGTCTCAGGGATCGCCACCTGCTGCCACGTGGCCCTGTGGAACCTTGGCAGCCCAGGCCCCCTTGGCTGCCGCCCGGGC
>NW_005054300.1:6472105-6483235 GCF_000277835.1 Geospiza fortis | reverse complement strand
TGCTGCCGAGCCAGACCTTGCTGGCAGCCAGGTGTGCTGGGGCCTGAGGAGAGCAGCTGCCTCTCCAGGCTGGGGGGCTGCACACAGGGCTCCCTCGCATCCCTGCCTTGTGCCCCTGAGCTGCAGGTAAGGACAGAGCTTTCTGCAGGATCTTTTGCCTTTTCAAGTCCTGGTTGATGTGGTTAAACGCCGGGGTTGATAAGTGCAGGCAGCCTAGTCACACGGAAAACTGCCAGCAGGGCTGCAGGGGTGTGCAGAACCTATGCCCCTCTCCGAGGAGCAGCCCCCACAAACCCCACAGCACCCCATGTCTGGCAGCACTGCTCTGGGGGCATACTGCTCCCATCCTGTGCCCACAGTATCATTTTCAGGGGTGCCAGGAGGTAGGATGGGAGGCTTGACTCCCTCTGACAGTGTGTTCAGCCCTGGGAAATCTGTGTGGCACTGAGGGCATCTGGGGTACCTCCACAGTGCATCAAGGTCTGATTCAAAGCACAGAGTGAGCAAAGGGCACTGGCGGTGCACCACTGGATTTTAGACTTGCAGAACCATATGCAAGCAGATGGAAAGGCTGTAGGAGATGACTCAGATCTCCCCTGCCCCAGGCAGGCACCAGGAACATGTGTCCCTGCTTGTGGCATGGGCCGCTGTCAGGCTGGCACTTTCAGCTTGTAGCGTGAGGAATTTGGGAAACTGTGGATTTCCTTGAAGGACATGAGAAGTAACTCTGAAAAGCAAGCTCAGAGTCAATGGGCTTGCATGCAGTAATTAGAGTTTGTGTGCCCATATACATAAAGTTTCAGTTTTGCATACTGAAAAAGGCTGGCAAATCCTGCTGCAGACTCAAACAAAGCAGAGAATCCTTGCTGAAACCTTATTTTCAGGCTGCACATATGCCCAAGATTTTTCTGAGTTTTTAATAACTACATTATCTAACTAAATCAGTTCTTATGTCCCTGAAATCTAACAAGATCAAAATATGTGGCTCACCTCTGGTGTCTTGCGCTGAGAGAAAGCAATCAAAAAACGTGGAAAAGCAAAATCTTTAGCTTGAATTAGACCTTTTTTTTTAATGCAGCAAAGACACAGGGGCAAGCAGCAAGCAGCAGCTCACAATCTGGGGATGTGATGCCTTTTACCCCAGAATCCCGATAGACATCACACCTGGCAGCAGGGCTGCACACTGCCACTGCAAGTCTGATCCCTGCTGGTGTCCAGAAAGCTTCATGGTGCAATGGGAGTCTCAAGATCTGGCAAGCCAGCAGTTCTAACAACACTCTTTGTTTTTCCTGAGTCTTTCATATGACAGTCAGGCTCCCTTTTTAACTTAATTCCCCTGTTGTCTTTCGTTCTACCAATGCTGGCTCCAGCCTGCAATGTGACATTTTATTTTCCCACAAGTAACTGCTTTAAAAGGCCTCTGGGAAAGCACAACCTGTCCCTCACATGTCCTGCCTCTCCTTCAGCAAAGCAGCAAGTCCTGTTCCAGGCACTGTCTGCCTGTGGTCTCCAAGTCTGTATTTTGAGACCTTATTTTAGAAAAGCCAATGGCAAGAGGCCTTTTTGGTCACAGTGGAGCTGCCTGAGGGACAGTTTGATCCATATTCAGCTCAGCTGCTGTGGGTTTCTCCAGGCTCTTTTCCCTTGAGGGTGAGGAGGGCTTTAACCTTGATCTTGGAGGAAGGTAAAGGGGAAGGAGAGATGCAGAGCTGGGAATGGACCATGCTGGTGAGGGGCACTGAGTGCAAATGTAGAAGAGCAGAGGTGGGAGAAACAGTCTGTCCCCTCCACTGCCACCTACCCCGGAGCTGTGAGGTCCTGGCAGCCTGGGGCAATCCTGCCAGTGCTCCCTGGTCCTTTTGTGCTGCCTTTCACCACCCCAAGACCAAACCACCAGCAAATGCTCTTCCTGTGTGCTCCAAAGGCCCAAAGCAACCAGGAGGCGAGTCTGAGCTGCTCTCAGAGTGCTGTGCAAAATGAAGTGGAGCCCATATGAGAACTGTGCCACTCTCCCTCGCTGAGGTTTGCATTTTCCAAGGGGAAGGGTCATTTTAGACCATTTATTGAGTGTCCCTTGGGCTTGCCTGGGGCTCCCCATGGTAGGCATTTGCTCTTCCCCCCTGTTCCAGCCCTGGCTGATGGCATCACTCTCTTGCTCTCTCCAGTGGAGCCAGAGTTCAAGTATGTTGGGAACATGCACGGGAACGAGGTGCTGGGCCGTGAGCTGCTGCTGCAGCTCTCGGAGTTCCTGTGTGAGGAGTACCGCCGGGGCAACGAGCGGATCACACGCCTCATCCACGACACGCGCATCCACATCATGCCCTCCATGAACCCCGACGGGTACGAAGTGGCTGCCAAGCAGGTACCAGGCGGTGATCACCTCCTCGAAATGGGTAGGGGCAGAAAGCCCTTCAGATCCCTTTGGGATCCCCTTCACTGCAGCTAGGAGGAGGGAAAATCCTTTTTTTTCATGCCCTGCCAAGCTTGTCCCCGTCAAATGCTGTCGCTGCTTGTCACCTCCTTACCAAGGGCTCGTGCTGTGTGTCCTTTTACAGGTGACCTTGGCAGATGATGGAGAAGACTTCCTATACCTGTCTTACTCTCCTTAGAAGTTATTTGTCACAGAAGAGTCACTGCAAATCCCCTGCCCTAGACTGGGAAAGTGACAGCTGAATGCCACTGTCATAAGCAGGCAGAGACATGAGAGATGGGGGGTGGAAATAAGCCCCTTAGTCCTCCCGAAAAAAAATCACCCATTTCTTTGTGCTTCTAGACTTCAGGGAGATATCTGTGGCTCTTTCAGCTAAAATAAATTGTTTGTTTGTCTTGTGGCTTACTCTGTCACCCTGAAAAATGAAGATACTGTTATTGATTTTCCCTGTCAGTACCAATATTCTTTATTGCCCTACCAGCAATAACACATCTTGTAACTCATAGGCATTGAAGTGCTTTTACAGTGGCCAGTCTCTGCTTCTGTGATGCCCAATCTGGACTCACCCCTGTGATGTACCTTTGCCCCACAGGGCCCAGACAGCAATGGGTACTTGACAGGGAGGAACAATGCCAATGGAGTGGACTTGAACCGCAACTTCCCTGACCTCAACACCCTCATGTACTACAGCAGGGAAATCAGCGGGCCAAATCACCACATCCCACTGCCTGACAACTGGAAAAGCCAGGTACCAGTCTGGGATACCGTGAGTGCTACAGCATCCTCTTAGAGTGTCTCAGCATGCAAGCAAATACACTGCTCTTTGGCTTGCACAGTGCTTGTTTCCTTTTCTGAGCCTTCTGCCTGCAGAGAAATGATGCAGTCCTGGTCCCATATCACAGCTCACCCCTTTTGCCAGGAGAGGCTGACATCACAACCAGCTTGGGGGAGCAAGCTGCAATGCACAGGGCAGAGGAGGTGGCACATGCTGGCTAACACCTGTGCCTCAGGTTTTGGGGTTTAGCTGGGGGAGCTGCTTTGTGTATCAAGGCAGTTGGTGGAGAACAAAGGAAGCTGCAAGAGCTGCAGCAGACACATTGCAGGACCGGGTCTGACATGGTCAATCACACCACAGCCTGGCATGGAGCAGCAGCTGGCTCAGAGGTCTCTTCTCCCTGTCTCCTTCTCTCTTCTCCTTACAGGTGGAGCCAGAGACATTGGCTGTGATCCAGTGGATCAGCAGCTACAACTTTGTTCTCTCGGCCAATCTGCATGGTGGAGCAGTGGTGGCAAATTACCCCTATGACAAGTCCCAGGATCAGCGGGTCAGGAGCCACCGGCGCACGGTCAACACGCCTACCCCTGACGATAAGTTGTTTCAGAAGGTGAGCACGGCCACACTGGGCAAGGACAGAGCGAGGGCTGGACGGGAGCTCTGGTCACTACATCATGCAGGAGCTGAGCCAAGAAACATCTTGGAAATAATCATTAGCAGACTACAGCATTTCTGCCAGCCACTGGCTCAGGAGCCAGGTCAGGACAGTCCCACCACAGGGATAGGCCATGCTTAACTCTCAGGGGCCCCTTCCTTGTCCATGCTTGGTTTTCCCATAACCCAAATACCACTGGTATACTCAATAACAACCTGCTCTTTCAAAGCTGGAAGCTGCACTGAGCTTTGCCACACCATCTTAGAATGCGTAGGGTTTTTTTCCTAGAGAGGTGACTGGGACCCTGCTGATACCAGGATAAAGGAGGTGGGTGCCCAGCAGGGGCTTATGGATGGCAAAGAACAACTACAACAAACAGCAAGAGCTCCAGGAGCATAAGCAGACAGCAGGGAATGAATCAGTCTGTGCTGTTGATCCTGTTAGTGCTAGCTGAAGCTCGTGGTTTTTCTTCATTATCCCAGAAAACAATGCCTTCAGTCACTGCTTCCATTAGGAAATACCCAGCATAAGAAAAAAGTAAGTCTGCCTCAGAACAGTTAATGAGAAAAATAAGTCCAAGCTGGAGTCCAGCCTTTTCTGGAAGCAGAATCTGCAGGGGCTTGTCAGGACCTCCTGGGATCATGGCTGTGCTCAGACCCAGATGTCAAGATGCTGCAGTCTGGGGCGTAGGCTAATGATACCCACATGGCCTCAGGACTCAGAAATGTAGAGAAGTAACTGTTTGCCTGCTGACAGAATGATATTGCACTGGAATCTGAACCATAATAAAGGGTATAGAATTTCCCTTAGAAAATGCAAATGCCAGTCTCTCTTAAACTGTGTCTTATGCAAAGGACTGCCTTTGGATGCAGCAGCCCAGTTTTAGCCCTGCCTTCATGTCTAAAAATAAACAGTAATCTTAATAAGGGCAACAAACAAGTCGTTGCTAGAACCAGAACTTGCCGGAACTCTTTCCTAATAGAAATTCCACCGATATGTATCTGGTATTTGCCAGGACTCATACTGGTTGCTTTTCTTCATATATCTTTTTCCTCTATTAGTGCCATTTGCTGTGTGGGGCCAAGTGTCCCCACATAGGTCCAGTGCCTTCTGCTCTCTCTCTTTTCAGTATGAGCAGGGCAGAAGCCCTTTTGCCATCAACAAGCTTCCAGCTTGCCAGGTTACTGCTCTTCCTTGTAGTCTTGTAGAGGTCCTGGGCACCTCGTGTTGTATTTTGTGGCAGTAGAATGCAGGAACTCTGTCCTGTCTGACTTCCCTCCCATGCTCCTCAGCAAAGGAGGGAGCATGTTTTGTCCAGAGCCAGGCAGGTTCTCCAGCTGTGTGGGGCTGGAGCAGTGACCACTGGCTGCTCTCCCTCTAGCTGGCCAAGACCTACTCATATGCCCACAGCTGGATGCACCGGGGCTGGAACTGCGGGGACTACTTTGCTGATGGCATCACAAATGGGGCGTCCTGGTACTCGCTCAGCAAAGGTAAGGGCTGGGCCAGTGAGCACCCCCCACAGCAAAAAGACATGAAGGGATAGACAAGAAACCTCAGGACAGGATGGGTTGGGGAAGGACTGTGGCAATAGGATTATGCCCATTACTAGACACCATTCTGGTGTTTTGTATCTCAGACCAGGAAATGGCTTGGGAAAGAGCCACAGAAAAAGCCAAGGTCTACAGAGACCTTCATCCTATGTGCTTCTAGAAAAAGGAAACATTAATCTGCTAGTGTATCTGAAAATCCTATGGTGTAATTCTGTCAAAACCCAAAACTGTGACCAAAGGGAAGGCAGCTGCTAGTTCCTGAAAAATCTCATTAAAAAGGGACAATGAGGAAACTGAAAAATCAACACATAAGACTAGACAAAAGATTGAAGAGGAACTGGAAGAGATATATAGGCCCCCTGTGATACCAAACCTCCCTGGGCTTCTGAAGGCAGGTTAATGAATGATCCAGCTGGAAGAGAGAGTTGGGAGCTACAAGGAGGGGGCTGCATGGGTGGAGAAGGCTCTAGTTGCACTGTCATGCAGGGAGGAAGGAGGCTGCACCTGGGGTGCAGAGAAGGAGAATGAGACAGTTCTGGTCAAAGAAAGATGGCCCAGGATGACACAGGAATATGAAGGGAGCCATGCCCTGACCATAGGGTATTCTTGTCTTCCAGGCATGCAGGACTTCAATTACCTCTACACTAACTGCTTTGAAATCACCCTGGAGCTAAGCTGCAATAAGTTTCCCCCTGAGGAGGACCTAGAGAGGCAGTGGATGGCCAACCGGGAGGCTCTTGTTGCTTTCATTGAAGAGGTAAAGGGACAGTCCTGAGACCTACACCCTTCTCCTGCAGATCCCCACGGGCCTGGGTGGTAGGGGACCAGTAGGCAACATGAGTGGAAGAGGGTTGGTTATGGAGATCATGGGGTGCTTTTGTTGGTGGTCTTTGGGGAAGCTCTTGTGTCCTAGACTGGCTGTGGTGGGGACAACCAGGATCACCAAGGGTACAGGGAAAGGTCGGGTTGTCCCCAAAGCTCTGCCCTTCTCAGCAATACCCTCTTGAGCAAAGGAGGGGCCTTGACCCATCCATCTGTCTCCCTCCCTGCAGGTTCACCAGGGCATCAAAGGGATGGTGTCAGATGAGAACAACAATGGCATTGCAGGAGCAGTGATTTCTGTCCAGGGAATCAGCCATGACATCACCTCTGGTGGGTTGTCGATCTGCTTACGTGTCTGAATATGTGAGTGAAGCTAGCAGGCAAGGCTGTACTATGGGAGGCCATCATGGTTTGCTTGCCAAAGACACTAGAGGAATATGACATCACTAGAGAAATATAAGCCTATCCTTATCCTTGACCAGGGTGGGCTTAGGAATGCCTAGGAAGGACAGAGGTGAGAACTGGAATGCAAACCTTACTGTAAAGGACTTCAGAAACTGAGCTCCTATTTTATCTGGGAGGGACAATTGAGAGGATAATCTACTCAAGCCTGTAAGTATCTGCAAAGAGTTGAAACAGAAGATAGCAAAGAACAAGATGAAAAAAGAAAGAATAAGATGAAAGACTGAAAGTTCACACCAGACAAGTTTAGAGTGAGAATTAAGTGCCACTTTACGTTACCCAAGTTGTGGTTGTTTCTCCCTTGCTGGCCAGTTTTAACCTCCTTTCCATGAACACCCTCTTCCAAGCAGACCAAACACTACAGACTGCCTGCAGAAAATAGCTGATATTACAGCTCTTCAGAGGTCAGACTATGAAATCATTAAAGCTCCTCCTGGCTATAGGTCTGTGAGTCAGTAACACTAATATTTGGCACTTATTATGCCAACCTGCATAGGAAAGGGGACTGTGGAAGAAATCACAGAACAGCTGGCTGTCAAGGGCCCTCTGAATTCTTCTGTCCAGCTTGGAGCAAGATTTTCCTCAGAATTGGCTCTGATCAGCCACTGCTCCCTCCAGCCAATTCTCACTGACCTCAAGGATGGATATTTCACAGCCTAACTAAACCTGTACCAGGGTTCTACCACATTCAGGTGAAGCAGCACTCCCAGCTCCACTCTGAGGCAATTTGCAATACCTATCCAGTTACATAGATGGGATTATACTCAGATTTCCAAAGTAATCCATAATGTGGTGTTTCCTCACTGTTGATCGTCCCCTGTCCCTAAGCACACCAGAGCACAGTCTGTCAAAGTGCTTCTGAGGCTTTCTTATGCAGGGAATCAGGGAGCAGCTGAGCTAATGAGCAACTAAAACCTGCTAACCTAAACGTGGCAGAATTGTGTATTGCGGGAATTAGATTGTGTTATGCATAAGGAGTCAGACTGGAGCTGTGATTGTCTTTAGGTCTGGTGTCATCTGACTGGTGAGTGCTCAGCTTTGCAGCCCCCCTACACAGCCACAGCCAATGCTGCTGTACAGTCCCCTTTCATTTGGCTTTTACTTGCAGACTGACCTCTCCGTGGCACTAATGAGACATCACTTGCAGTATACCAGTGTGAATCCAGCCTTGAGATAGCTAGCAGATTTGGGAAAAAAATCCGGGTTTTGAAGGCTACACATCCTAGAGGAAGTAACTCAGCAAGAATTACTGGTATGTCTTATGCTTTGCTCGCTGAGCACCCTGAATGCTTTCTTTTCCTACCTTGTGTTCCAGGTGATATGGGAGATTATTTCCGGCTGCTGCTGCCTGGCTCTTACACTGTCACAGCCTCTGCAGAGGGGTACCAGCCCCTGACAGTCACAACAACAGTGGGCCCAGCTGCACCTTCATTGGTGAGTCAGGCTGCATAGTCACAAGGGTTTCTCAAAATATCTTCACCCCAGGCAGAAAGAAATGCGGTGGGGGATGTCTAGTGAGCAGGAGAGAAAGGAGATAGGATGTAGAGCATTTCCAGTGGCTATAGATTATCTGTTTTGGCAGACAAGGCTCCACACAGCTCACAGCAGTGAACAGAGTGAAGACAATGCCATGTGCCTTCCAATTCCTTACTGAGGCCTTGCAGCTGCACTGGGCTCCCCTACCAGCTTCTGTGTCCTTCTGCCTCTTGGCCATGGGAGATCTCCTGGCTGGCTGGGACTGCTGCTCTTCAGCTCTCCCTCCATTCTCTTCACTCTCCAGGATGAGATGATATGGAGACAGCCTGGGTTCAGTTATTCCCCCAGCTTTGTGGGTTTCAGCACTCTGTTATCATCTGCATTCTGCCTGGGACCAAACATGTTATCAAACTCATAGCAAGAGGCTGAAGTCTGCCTTTCTTTTTGCTGAGAGCACCAGAGACAAATGGAAACTGAGTGCAAACAAAGAGCAGACAAGCACCTTCAGGAAATGAAGTGTTCTTGAGACACTGGTGTGTCTCCTACAGCGCTTTTCTGAGAGCTGGCTGGACAACCAGAAATTGGTCATAAAAACAGTGGGTGGTGATCCCTGCCCCTGCTGCTGCCTTGTGAACATGGTGGAACCACAGATGCAGGCTCCTCAAGAGACCAGCAGGACTGCCCCAACACCCCCCCACCCCCATCTGCGGCGTCCTGGCACATCCTTTGCTTCACTGTATGTGCACTGGTCAGGCTCTGCTGTAAATACACTGTGGTTGTTCTCCCACCTTCCATCGCTTCATCCCACCCTGCCCAGCCTCTGAAGTTCTTCCAGAGCTGCCCTCTTCTCAGGATTAGAAACCTTCTAATTTTCGTACTAAATTTATTTATGGTCAGTTTATGCCTATTTGTTCTTATGCCAATGTTATGCTTTAAATAGCTCATTTTCTTGCCTGGTGTTTATTCCCTAGTATATTTATAGGGAGCTGTCAAGCCCAATCCTTTGTTTTGCTAGGTTAAGCATCCAGCTCTTTGGGTTTCCTTTTTAAAACAGATTTTCTTTTTACGGTGTTACTGTAGAAGACTGATTTGTTCCCTGATGGTCTGATTCTTGCATATCTCCTCTCACAGCAGCCCTCCTTTTCCAGCCTCCAGTTCCCATTTCTGCAACACCTCCCATACTCACTCTTCACCCATCCCTCCCCCAAGAAGCCCATGCAGTCCCATTCCAGTTTCACCTCTCTGTATGGCCTCCCTATTCCCCATGTATATGATGCTGTGTTTTGCACACTCCCTGTCCCCTTCCCCCTCTTGTACTGCTTATGTGGCTGTAGTGGATGGAAGTTTCTTTCCCAAATTTTTTTTTGCCTGAGTAAACTGAGAGGACTGGTTACTGAAAGACTGATTAAGCTAACAAGATGCTTAAAAGAACTGTCTGTCTTTAACCATCCTCTGTATCAAACACTCACAGAGATGCAAAGCAATGCCATGTGTCCACTCTCTGGTGAGAAAAGGAGAATAAAGGACATAGCTCAGTCCCTTGCCATTCACAGCTCATCTTCCAAACCATCCTAGGACATCACATAGCCAGGAGCAACTCTGCATAAAAAACATAGTTCACTGTTAGTACATTTTCCACAGGAGGAAAAAAATTTACAGCTGCTTTAAGAACTGATTTCCTTTAACAATGGCCGAGACCCCTTATTGTTTGAGTTGGCCCCAGAGTCCCTTCGAAGGTAGAGGCACGACCGGCAGAGCACATACACTGTGTTAAATGCAGTTATCTTTATTCTTTCTCCAGGTGCATTTCCAACTCAAACAAGAAGTGGTGAGGAAGCCTGCAGAGCGTAAAGCCTCAGGCACACGGATGAACAACAAAGCCCTTCAGAAGAAGGTGGTGCCAAGAGCCACCCGCAGGGGGACCCAAAGATGAGGACAGCTCATTTGGCTGAGAGCTGGGGAAGCCGTTTACATGAGGCCTGGCTGATCACTCCAGCCAGTGAACTTTCCAACCGTTCAGCATGAAACTGGCCCAAATTATTAAACAAGGAAGTATTTAATCCCTGAGCAAATTGTGAAGTCATTCAGAACAAAGTGAGCCTGGGCTACAGTTCCCTGGACATTGTGTCTGTGTGTGCTGAGTTCGCCTACACTTGCTCCATTTCAGAGAGCTCTGCTCCCTTTATTCCTGGACTGTTGCTACAGCCCACATGAAATGCCACGAGTGTATGCCGAGGATGATGAATTCAATCCTTGGTGTAAGCTGCACTCAGAAAAGGAGCACATGAGCAATAGTCCTCTGGGTGCAAGTACCATGCTTCGCCCTCAGGTAAGGACACTTGAAAAGGCTGCTTTTACTGCTAGGCCTAGGGTTACAGTTCTGCCTAGGCTTAGGATTCTGAAAACCACAAAGCCCAGAGCTCCAGGACCACTGCAGCTGCAAAAGGCATCCCAAGGGGAAGACAAAACTGCCACAACATGGCTTCCTCCACAACTTTTTCCTTGGAACCAGCCTTAGCCCAAGGCTGCTTTTACTGCCAGACTAGGGTTAGGGTTCTGCCTAGGGTTAGGATTCTGGGCTTTGTGGTTTTCAGAGCCCTAACCCTAGGCAGTAAATACAGCCTTGGGCTAAAGCTGGTCGAAAGGAGAACGCTGTGGTGGAGCCATGTTGTGGCAGTTTTGTGTTCCCCTTGGGATGCCTTTTGCAGCTGAGGTGTGCCTGGAGCTCTGGGCTTTGTGGTTTTCAGAACCCTAACCCTAGGTGGAACCCTAACCCTAGCAGTAAAAGCAGCCTTGGGCTAGAAGACATGGGACTGTCTCAATTCCAGTCTTCAGGGCAGAGTCAGAGTAGGGAGACGCCCTCCCTAGAACAGGACAACCAGCCCCAGAGGCCACATCAGTCACCTTCTCAGGCTGCTGTGGGGTTGGCAGTGCAGCAGAAAAATCAGAGTCTCAG
>NW_005054300.1:6470436-6472088 GCF_000277835.1 Geospiza fortis | reverse complement strand
TTCCCTACAAAAGGGTTCCTGCAGTATACAACCCTCGGGATGTCTCTCTCTCTGGGCCGGGATTTGTCCAGTTCATTCTCCTCCTAGCTCTGAATATTTTTGTGTTGAGCAATTTGGTAGAGCTCCACTTGGCCGTGGCTGAGCTCTCCACGTGAAAACATGGTCACAAAATGTTTCTGAGGCTGGATTTTGAAGAACACGCCTCAATGACATGCCATGAGCTTTGCCCCCAGTGCGGCAAGAAGAGTGGGCTAAAAAGAGCACAACCTTTGGATGTAACATCTGCCAGATAGGGATTTCTTAGGCTTTTGAGGCTTCAGTCAAGGCAAAAACAGTTGACAGGTTTGTGTCAAACACAGATAACAGTCAATCCTCCCCATCTTCTCTGGGCCACTCATGATTTTGTAGACCTCTTCCCCACCATATGTCCTTCTACCAAGCTGAAGAGTCCCAGCCTATAGTTTTTCATAGTACAGTCACTACAGTGATTACTGTACTTTCACTACAGTCTGTTCCCATGTCTCTGAGCATCCTTACTGCCTGCCTCCAAACCTTCTTCCATTCTCTATTACCCTTTCTGAGGTGAAAGGACCAGAACTGTATGCAGACACTGGAAAATATTTAAAGTGAAGCCAGGCCTAGGAAAGTGAACCAAAATTCTTACAAGCAAAACTGTGAGGCTCTTTGGAGGAGAACCAAGAGGGCAGATAGAACTCTGCATGCAATGCTTTCTCATTTCTGTATCTGGCATGGAGGAGGCAGAAAAGGGAAAATACAAATAAGTGAACTCAAAGAAAAATTAAGCAGCTTGGATGGGGATGTAGCAGAGGAGAGTTGGTCATGGCAGTGACCTGAAAGGCTGCAGGAGGAATTGAGATTATGAAAAACACTCCAAACCTTGTTTGGCAGGCAAGAACAACAGAAATTTTGGGTCAGAGGACATCTAGAGCCCTGTGTCCATTCTTCAGCACCAAGAAACCGTCTACAAGCATCCACACCTGCAGGGAATAGAGCACCTGTGCAGCTTCAGGTCCCCTGCCCACGGCATCGTGCCAAGGCAGTGTGGGTCCCCACCTCAGGAGAACAGACGGGAATCGGCACCCAGCCTGTGCACGTACTAACACGACTCAGAGCCGGCGTGCGACGCATTCTGCTCACCCGCTCCTGGCTGGTGGCAAGTCAAGCTGAGATCTGTGTGGTTGCTATGGAGAACTGTAGCTAAATGCACAAACAAGTGCCAAACAGTGGTAACTGCTCAGGGGGATTTAGAGATTCCGGGCTTTACGTGTTGCTGAGGGATGGTATCCCTTGGGGCATGGAGGCTTTTTTTAGCCTGCCGGGAAATCCAGCGCGGGACCTACTATACTTTGTATGCCAGATCCTCTGTGATGCACAAACTGGCCCTCTCCGTCATGGATTTCTGCTGGGGAGCTATTTGTTTTTCTCCATCTTAATGCTTTGGCACGATCTTACAATGTATCTAAGCAGCCAAGGAGGCTGCTAGCGGCAAAGCTGAGACTGCACCAGATGGACAGTGTAGACCCACTCGTCAGCTGCTGCCAAAGCCAAAGCCGAGAAGGCAGCGAGATTCCCACAAGGCAGCAGCGGGAAGGGGAGCCCCGGCAGCGTGTGCGAGGCGGCAGCGCCCTGTG
>NW_005054300.1:6469540-6469817 GCF_000277835.1 Geospiza fortis | reverse complement strand
GCTGCGAGCTCGGGGGGTGCGCTCCCCTCGTGCCAGGGGAGCCAGGGCAGCGTGTGGCCCTCCAGCCCTGCGTGCCCAGCTGGGTGCTCGCTGTGCCCCGTCCCACTGCACACACTCTGCCCTGGGAGCACTTCGGGCACCTGGGCAGCGTGGAGCAGCTGTGCGATACCGCGGGAGCCGCCCGTCTGCTCCCCACATTGCACTTTGTGATTGTGGGCTCTCAAGCCGTGTCTGTTCAGGCAGTGCTAACCCGGGTGGTCGCCACTAGGCAGGGAGG
>NW_005054300.1:6462871-6469020 GCF_000277835.1 Geospiza fortis | reverse complement strand
AGGCAGCTGCTGGTAGCTGGTGCTGCCTGGACAGCTTGTTGCAGGAGAGCACCTGGCCCTTTAGAAATTATGTGGTCGTCCCACGGTGGTTTGGCAGCGGGAGTTGGAGTTTTTGCGCCCGTGAGGGTGGCACAAGTAGTTGTACACAGAGAGCAGAAGCTCAAGGCTGCAGCACTGTGCCTTTCCCGGGTGCTCCTCTGAGGGCATTCACTCGGTTCAAGGCAGCCTGAAAAGAGAAACTTAAAAGAATTCTGTTTGTTTTCACTCTTGCAAACACAAATCCCTCTTGCAACACTGGCAGCCTGGCCCCATTGCCTTGACACTGGAGGTGTCTCCTCCAGTGGCCCTGCCAGGAGATGTAGGCTTGGGTCACCCTCAGAATACTCTTGAGAGGCAGCTGCTGCTCCTCTGCTGTCCCTTTGTTGACCTTAAGTGGTACCCCAGCTGATCCTGTCCTTGATGTAATTTGGCCTTTGGGCTCAAACATCTCTGCTGCTGTTCCCGCTGTTTGAAATTCTCTCTCCACTTCTGGCCTTCCATTCTTTCTGTAGTACCTAGGAAGCCTGTAGTTGTGTTATAAACGTCTGCTTTAACATTTTTCATGATTCCATAACTTTCAGTTTCTTCTGAAAAGGCTTTTTTTCCCCTTGCCTCTGCTTCCACAGAGATTTTATCTCTTCATCTGAAAGAGTTCATAGATACAGAATTTGCAGTTTTGCAGATGCTTTGCCAAATACAGCCTCTGTACCGTGCTGCGAGACGTCACCATCATCCCCCTCATCTTGACTCACTCTGGCTGTGAGTCGTGCTGGGCAGTGTCTAAATGCGTCCTGCTTGTGTGTGAGGCCTCCATATCACTGAGAGTGCCCACGTCTCTGAGCTGGCCTCCACTTTCTGTTCGTGAGATCCTCTCTTCTCTCAGGGCCAAAGGTTTCAGTTCTCTTCAGCTGCTCTGCTTAGAATTAGCAATGACATTAAAAACTAGCTTGAACATACAACAGTTTTAAAGCACTGTTGATAATGGGATGGGAGGAGCTGAGCAGTAGGGACCGAGGAAAGGAGTGATTTTTAGAGCTTTACAGGGCACCACCTCTGCCAGCTCTCATGGGAACCATGGCTGTGTGACCTCTTGGGGTTCTGAGTGCAGATGAGGTGTCCCTGCAGTGCGTGACCTCAGACGGACTTTGTGACAGTGGTGATGTAACCTTAGGTGGGACAGCCTGACTTGTGCTTACCTCAGCACTTCACTGCCTTAACTGATAATTTCCCCTCAACCTCTAGCAAAAGTATATTTCTAATCACATTACTCAACCCCACTTCTGAATGACACAGATTTTACTTTGTCTTATTTTTAGAACTTTTTTGTGGGGAGATGAAATTTATTGCTTCCTTCTCAGGAGCACCCAGGGACTCTGAAAGGAAAAGGTCCAGGTAGCAGCAGAGTCCCTGCTGACGACTGAGGTTCTTTGCAGATACAGTACAGAACAGGAGTCATGGTGAGCAAAGAACAGAGTTTCCAAGTCAAAATTTCAAGTAATTTCCAGATCTCTGGACTCCCCACCCAGCAGCCAAAGCATCATAATGGGCTTCTGTCCAGAAGTTATCTTGAAGAATATTGTTCAGGGTGCAAAATCAAGTGCTGCAGTGTTGAGGAATGTCCTTGTAGCCCCAGTTCAACTTGTTTTGAATATGTACTCAAGGTGTAATGACTAATTTTGTAATTGTATGCTGCTTACTACCTGTAGCCCAGCCACAGGTACTGCACATCAATGGTGATTCTGCTCTTGGGGTTTTGTCTGTTCCTTATTCTAAGTTGTATAATTTTAGCCTGTCTGCAAAACTGGGAAAAGACGCAACCATGTACCTTGGGGTGGGAGAAGACAGGACTTTGTAACACAGTCTAAGGTGCGTGCTGCCACAGCATACAGAATTTGGGAAACTCTGGTCTCCCAAGCTGGTGTTCTGGCCTTTGCACGCTTGGCACCCCATTGCCAGAGATTAAATATCCATCACAGTCATCTTGCTCACATGTTGTGGCAAGGTGTTCTGCTTTGCATTAAAAATTGATGCTGTGCTCTAGTTTCCAGATCATTTTCATTTGCTTGCCGTCTGGCTCAGCAGGAGCTCCTCTTGCTTCCTTGCCACGCCACTCTTAACCCACACAAACACCACAAGCCTGCCCTCAGACATGTCCTGCAGCAGAGCAGGTGAGAACACTGACAGCCAGAGCCCAGCTGGAGAGAAGTAGTGGTTTGAATGACTTGTTTGGTATACTGCAGAGCTCCTGTGCCACACAGGTGTGGTGGGAGGTCAGAGCTTGCTTAAGCAGCCCTTTACTTGATAGTCCTGGTTCTTCAGGGGTTGGTGATCCAACCAAAAATGTATTCGTATCAATGATTTTTGATATATCAGGTCACAGACAAAGCAAAAGAAGCTATTTCTTTTTAGAGTGAGAAGATGCCTCTTCCTCCTGGGAGCTATGTGACGTTAGCAGGTGGAGTGCAGAAGAGCTCTCATGTTTCCCACTTTGTGAAGCTCAGCTGGGGAACTCTGGGATCTGCTGGGACAAGCAGCGTGTCCTATCAAGAAGCTCCAGTGATCAGCATTCCCTGGTGGGAGAAGGCTCCTCTCCTCTGCACCATCAGCTGGGGGTTTGCCCTGCTTGTTGCGTTGTCCATTCTGTCAGGATTCACAGGATCAGCTCTGCATTTGCTGGAGCCACAGTCCCAGCATTGGCACCATCTGGCTCAACAGGGCATTGTTTATTCCACCCAGGAATGTGCAGGCGAGCAGGGACCTCGGGGAGCTTTACAGAGCAACATGTTCTGCTCTGAGCAGGGAGAGGGAGTGTGGGTGGCCACAGCTCTGAAGGCTGGTGGGAGCAGTCAGGGTGTGCTGGTGTGCAGGTAATGTCCTCTCCTAGAAGTATGAATGAGGACAGGGCAGGCTGTGCAGATGCATTGGGGTATGGAGGAGGGAAGGAGGGCTGTCCAGATTTGGAGAACACAGGGAGGAACGGAGGAAAAAGGTAGAAATATCTTAGTACATAGTTAATAAGCTTCTGTTCTTGACATCAATGGTGTGAGAAGCCAAGCGTAACTGCTGGTTCCTCCCACTGTGTGCTGGGTACTAATCCTGCAGCCTAGAGCACAGCAAGAGCTGCAGCAGATCTCTTGTCAAAGCCAGTCCTCCAGCAGCTGAAGGATGCACTGAACTGAGGGGTGTCTCTGTCACTGGGGTGGACTGTGTTTTCAGTGAACAGACACTGAGCTACAATGAGTGGAAGGGGGTGTAAAAAGACCTAGGTGAAATGCAAGGTGTTTTTCAATTTTTAAGAAGATCACTGACAGCATTCATTTAATAATTTTAATATTAATTTCTCTAATATTTTTGTGACAAGCTTGTCTTTGTACATTTCTGGGAATATGACCATTTCTGGTCTACTGCTCATGCAGGTTCTAAAGTTTTTACAGAGATTGAGACATCCACTGGACAAGAATCCACTTGTCCCTCTTGTGCAAATCCTGCATGCCTGTGGAAGCCCACATGGCATATTTTGGTGTGTTTGGTGAGATGTTAGTTTTTCAGTTGCAGTGCAGTCATACTCTCCATAGTCAGTTCTAACAGTGCTGCTTCTTGAGTGAGAAGCTGGAATGTATTATTTAGTGGAGAAATAAGTGGCAATAGCACCTGTTAAGTTTGGTTTCCTTGCTGCTTAATTTGTGGCATCCGTCCGTTACTGTTTTTTATCTCATGGTCTGAGCAGTGCTTTGGGATAGGAGTGGATTAGCTGCCCTCAGACCCTTTGGGTCTCCCTTTTTGCTGGGGTTGTTAATATGTCTTGTAATCAGCCTAAATGGCCTCTTCACATTGCTGCCTTATCTCTTAAGTGCTTAAAATCCTTGCTTCAGTATCTTTACTAGTCCTGCCTCCGTCTAAGTGATGGTACTTCTAGCAAGTGCCTGACAATTACATTTGATGCTGGTGAGTCCATTATTTGGGATTTCTTACCCTGCACAATTTCAGCTGTGAGAAGAGCAGAGATAGAAGAAGTTGTCAGACTCTGTGTGCAAATGCCACTTCTTGGCTGACCCAGTCTGTGCTGAAGATCTCAAAACAATATTGTAACAGAGTTAATAGTTATCATTTCATTCTGGTCCCTGCTTCCATCAGCCCACGCTGGACCAGATACACTCCAGAGCTAATTGCAAAATGGGATAAGCAGTCTTCCATGAAGGTGATGTTAGTGTGTGCTGAGCATGCATGCATGCGGACTAGGGGCAGTGATTAATGTCCTGGGAATCCACTCTCTGCCTTGCTGCACAATGCTGTTGTGTCAGGCCCAGAGCTCGGCAGCAGGCAGGCTGTGGTCAGGCGCCAGGAACACGTTACCTGGTTTGTGCAGGATCAGGCAGTGAGACAGAGCCTGTGTGTTCTCAGCAGGGCGAGTTCCTGCTGCGCCACAGCTTCATACTTGCACAGTGAGGCTCTCTTTGGATGCGGCTCTGCTGCTGGGCGGGGGCAGGAGCCCTGAGATCCACAGTCCTGAGCTCCCCCAGCCTGAAATCCCAGAGTTTGCTCGGTTGTGGCACAGCTCTCCCTCCTTCCCTCTGGCAGGCAAGGATCACCCATCCTTGAGGTGAGAGGTGCTTGGCCAGCTGTCAGGAGCCGTGACTCACAGGGGATCACAGGCGGAGCCCTGCTCTCCCTGCAGTCTGCTTTTCCTTCTGGAGCCTCTGCGTGAGCTGTTGCTGAATGCTTGTTTTCTAGGGTGGATCTGGAAGAAGGTCGGGTCCACTATTAAGAGTTGGAAGAGTATGAAGGGTTGGACTCAGTAAGTTTCCAGTCTGGAATATGCTGGGAGGCTTCCTTCTCTAGGTGGGGGTTTGTAGAAAAGTTTGGCAGGCAGCACTACAGGGAGTAAGACAAGGCCAAGGCCTGGAAAATGTAATATTTTGTGTTCAGTTCATGTCATGGAGCAAGCAAGCTCCACAAGACTGATTCACTACTTGCAAATACAGGGGCATGCTGTGTATACTCCAGTGGAGTCAGGGAGTGATCTTGCTCTTCTTGGTACTGCTGAGGGAACATGAGCCTGTTGGGATTCTTTTTTTGGCAGTTTCAGAAGTTGCATCACACTTTCTTACAAGTTGCCTCTCAGGGAATGCTTTGGACATGAGTAGGTTAGTGGTTTATTATAACTGTAATTAATATATACATGCTGGAACTATTGCAGTCCTGCCTGTCCCTCTCTATCTTCGTCTCATTGGAAAATCTTGCACATTTTAATGATGAGTCCTCAGAGCTGCAGGTGTGTTAAAGGAAGTGACACTCCTGTTCTCATGGGTGGAATCAGTGGCAGGGCTGCATTCTCAGCACCAGTGACTGTAGCAAAGCCAGGTTTGAGTCTGCAGCACACTTACTGTAAATCTTTGCATACCTCTGCCTATTCTTACATTACATCTATGACAGAAGACATACAAGAAATCTCACTGTACCATCATGTGCTCCTGGAGAAACTACCCCAAGGCAGCAGTTATGCCTGCAATATGTTTTTCCCTCTTTGTCCAGTGCTGCTGTGAATTTGAATATTCAGAGTATGGCAAGGATTTCTGGGAAGCTGAGCTCAGCTGGCAGCCTGTCTGGGGGTGGAGGGCAGCCTGGGTGCCTGCAAGGGGCTGCTGCTGCTGTGCCTGTTGCTCCTGCTCCTGTTCCCATGAGAACATGCAGCAGCACGCCCCAGGCACCCCACCTCAAACAGCAGAAGGATCCTTACTTGTCTTTAGTATTTTTAAGCTAATTGATAGCTCCTCCATCTTTTTCCATGCTCCACATGGTCATGTTTTTAATACTGTTACTCCTTCTGCCTCAGTGAGTTTCTGCTATCCTGAACTGCAGCTCTTTGTGCTCCTGATTCACTCCAGTCCATTCATCTCTTTTTGGTGGCAGAGTGCTGTCTGCTGCTGGATATTGGGCTCTTTGTTTGTACAGCCAGCACAAAGCTGGTGACAAAGGGACAGCCTGTGTCCCAAGGAGCCCACGTGCGATGGGGAAGGCAGTGGAGAGCAGTAGGAGTGACAGACAGACAGGATGGCAGAGGTGAGGGTGGCCAGGGGCACAGCATGCTGGCTGCAGCAGAGGAATGGCTG
>NW_005054300.1:6460045-6462861 GCF_000277835.1 Geospiza fortis | reverse complement strand
CCTGCTCTGTTCCCAGGAGGTGAGTCGGACTGGATAAACAGAATGGTCCCGTCAGCAGAAAGCCTTTCCCTGCCTGGATCCCCCACTGGCACTCTCACTGGAAGTTGGCTGCACCTCATTAGCAGGGACATATTTCTCCTGCCTGTGTTAGCTTCCCCTCTTCCTGACTCTCCGGGGCTCAGGTGGGCTGTGTGTGGCTGTACGGGAAAGGCTGTCCCTGGGGGGGCCGTGTGTTTGTGTTTTGTTGAGTTGTCACTGCTCTCTTTCTGGCCTTGGCTGGGCAGGGGGTTGGCAAGCCGGGCTGACATGGGACAGGTGTCAGCGGCTTGGAGCGCAACTGCTCCCAGTGTGCTTGGAGCGGGACTGGGGAGGGAGGAGAACGAGTCCCACGGCAGGGAAGGTGTGTCCAAACGGACAGAACAAGGCTGGGTGTGATGTGGGAGGAAAGCAGCCCGTGCCAAGGGCGCTGGTGGCGAGGACGCCGATGTCCCAGTGTCGCAGAGGGCAGGGCTCTGAAAGCACCACCGAGAGGTGTTGGCAGTGCTGTCCTGTGCCTGGATTTGCAGTGGGTCTGAAAGTGAAAGCAAACTCACTGTTCTGAGGTGAAAGTGAGGAATTCTGGTTGCTTTGGATGGATGAACCTTTCTGTTCCCATCCTGAGGAATTTGGGAGGAGGCAAAGGAGCAGCTTAAGCTGCAGGACTGCTGCTGCCTTGGTGCACTGTATTTCCTTGACAGTGAGACTGAAAAGCAGAAACTATACAGAAGAGTGTGCTCAACAGCCACTTCCAGACTAAGGGGGAATCCAGGACATAGCCCTTGACAAGGAGGTCTTTGCCTGCTTTCAAGTCTCCTGCCAGGAGGAATTTTAGCCTTGGCTCCCAGAACCTTGAATGGGGTCCGTACCCTCATCTCAGTCTGACTTCTGCCAAGAGCCATGGTGGGGCCACCCAGGGAATGTCTGAGCCAGGTACCTAGAAGGCAGAAAGGATATTTCCAGTCAGGTCTGAGAATGAGGATGGTGGTATGAGCTTGCCTGAGTGGACTTTGTGCCTCTTCTCTTGCTGGGCCAGAATTATGGTGCTGGTTCAGCATGCAGTTCCTGTGGCCCTGAGTGGTGGCATGGGGAGGGGGATTCCTGTGCCCATCCTGCCAGAGAATGTGTGGTGGGACGTGCAGGTGGGTGGTGCTGGCTGCCCACCAGGCCCTGTCAGGCTGAGCTGTGCCCCACATGTCAGGGAAATGCTGAGCTTCCTCCCCTCCTCTTGCTTCCTTCCTGACAGGAATTCACTTCCAAATTTCTTGCTGCTTGTCCCCCCTCTTGCAACACAAACACATGATCCTGCAGAGATAGCCACAGGGGTGGGACAAGGCAGGTTAGACCATGAGGGCTGCACTGCTGCGGCCCCTTGGCTCCTGCAGCGTGTGGCAAAGGGTTGGCAGAGAGCTCAGGACAGGATCTTCCCACATCTGCCTCTGTGCTCAGGAAGGGCTTTACTTCCTGTGCTTATCTCTGATAATTTCAGGTGTTTCTGGGTGCTGACAAATTTCTCACTGTCTCAGCCTTAGGCACTGACCTGCCTTCAGACCCTGCACAATGGAGGCTGGCTCTGTGGTGCGGGCAGTCTTTGATTTCTGTCCCAGCGTCTCTGAAGAGCTGCCCCTCTTCGTGGGAGATGTCATCGAGGTGTTGGCTGTGGTGGACGAGTTCTGGCTCCTTGGCAAGAAGGAAGGTGTCACAGGTAAGAGCTGGAAATGTTTACACCTGGGTCTGTACAAGTGCCAGCTAAATGTGCGCTCCATGAGCACGTCTTCCCTTGGTGGGGAAGGACCTGATTTGATTTACTAAATCTTTCATGGGCTTTGATTGGGACTGAGAGTACAAGTTGCCACTGGTCTCCTGCCAGCTTTGTGTCAACTATTCAGACAAGCTTGTGTGTTGTTTTTTGAGAGAGGTTAGTGGAGAGTCAGTTCTCGAGGAGATAGGAGCTTCACAATACTGGTTGTTCCAGTCTCTGTGGAGAGACTGCCCATTTCCTGGCTAGTTTATGTGCTGACCTGCTGTGGCAGTGGAAGGGGAGAAAGGAAACAGATGCACTCAGAGTGGAAATACATCCACTCTGGAAACGAGTCCAAGTGACTTTGTCAGTGGAGATAGAACAGTGACCATGTGTCCCCCCCAAGCCCTCTGACTCAGCCCCACTTCCTCCTTTCTGCTTCAAAGCATCTTCCTGCACAAATTGCCATCAATATCTAGGTGCCTGGAATGGTGTACAAGTCTCTTAAACCTTTAGGGGGGTGTGAGAAACCTGTGAAGCAGCAGAATGCTCTTAGTGAAACACTAAGAGTCTGGTAGTCTCTGTTTAGGCAGCTCTTTCTCATCTTAATCCTGATGTTAGGATGTGTGAGCTTTGGGGAGATGAAAGCCAGGCCACTTCAAAGCATAAGCCTGCCTCTGTCTTCAGCAGAGGGTGGGACTGATTTCATCCCTGGCTGTAGAGATGGGGCTGCTGTTGTAGCAGCAGTCTGGCCTCTCCTGACAGCCACAAGCTGTGTACTGTCTGAAACAAAGGTGGACAGCAGCACTTCCCTCCTGTGCTCCATGTGACTGATAAGTGGCATTGAATGAGCATGTGCCTGATCCTGTTGCTGCTGCTGAAGTCACCGGGCAAGGATTATGTGTGCAGTTTTCAACAGAGTTTTGTCTCCCAGCATAACTGGTGAGGTTGTTATAAGAAGATGAAGCTATTAAGGAATAACAAACAGATGTGTGTCATAGCTCAAAGATAAGAAACATGCTGAAGTCAAACTGAATGT